>NW_024091401.1:0-20010 GCF_014356525.2 Nilaparvata lugens
AACCCAGCATTCATGAAGATAGTCCAATAAACAATAGAAATGAAATGGAAACATACAACAAATCAGAATCACAACCAAAACTGAAAACCTACAAATCAAAACAACGAACAAGAAGGATTACAATACGTCAAAGAAGAAAACCAACTAATAGAATTCATCTACATCGCCGTCATGTTAGGCTGAAATCGTACATCAAATCTTTTACAAGCATGCATGATAGGAGAAAAACCATATCAAGAAGAACCTACAACCACCGCAGTCATGTTCGGTTAAAATCAAGTAGACTGTACACCGGCATGCAAAAAAGGAAAATATCATTTGGAAAGACACACAGACACCACCGGCATGTCAGGTTTAAAAAGATCAAACTGCATGTTACCGGCCAACAAAGAGGAAACGAGTTTGTAAGAATCGATCTACACCACCGGCACATTCGTTTTAAGCCAAGTTTGATAAAACGGATAGTTGCAAATTGGAATGGAAACTTTGAAATAAATCAGAAATCAAATTTAGATGGGGGCTTAAGGAATAATTTTTGAATTAATTTGGAAGCTACGTTGTGAATTACACAATTATCAAACTTCTTCATAGTCACAGCCTACCCATTGAATCACATCTTTGCAAAACTAGCATATTTCTACTGCTGCCTAAACAACAACATAACCTAACTTCGCCGCATCTCAGCTAATGAGGAAAAATATTATAAATTCACATCAAATGAAGAAATTATTATCAACTCTAAGTCAAGAAAATAAAACTACAAAACAACTTTAAAAATTTACCAACCTGATCAAGCCATCTGCCTCATGCTACAATCATCACCAAAACAATCGCCTGGTATCATCTGCACAACTGAAAAACAGAAACAAGAATTATATTATCCACGGAAAATAATTGTAAATTAGAAATAACATGAAGTTAGTAGTGAATAGGAGGAAAGAAAATAAACAAAGTTTATTTGAAAAAATGTGTAAATCTAACCTCGAAATACAGAATCGATAGGAAAAATCTATTCAGAACCAATGCCTGTTCGATAATTTTCTTCGTCCCACCAACCAATGTGTGCGAAATCACAGAGTCAATGTATAGAATCAAAGCAATATCGTTATTTAATTATTGTAACCTGTTATTTAATGTGGAATTATAAATAAAAAAAAAAAAAAAACGCAACCAAAAATATATATTTATGTTAATTTGCACGAAATGCGCATGTTCTGTGTTATATGAATGTATCTCTAAAAAACTCCAAAGAAAATGAAATTCTTACCTTCAAATGTGGAATTTATTACTGTTGCATCAAAAGATCATGAATTGAAATTCAAATTGATAAATGTAAGACTTAATATTGGTAACCAACATTGATAAAAATCAAGAAAGCCATTTCAAGTGTAACCCTGTTTGTACACAACGTACTAAGCGCAAATAAGAAATTGCTCGAGTCAAACGGTAGACGATTGTCAAGTCACCGAAGTAAAATCACACTCTCACCCAATTTATGTAAAAGCCAAACCAAAGAGTCGAAACTTGTAATAACCATGAAAAAATGATGAAAGTCTATATTTGTTGCAAATACTGTTTGAATCTTAAGAGGATAACATGTGAAATTTTGTATATTTGTTATAGTTATGGGTCTGCTCATAAGCCACCCGTGAATGGAAGTTGTGGAGTTGTTTTAATGAAGGATCCAAAGAGACCTCATTAATTATTGTATTTCGATTGTATCCAATGAAAGGAACAATCAATTATTTATTTTCTCGTAGCCAAAAGTGCACGATATATTGTTTTTAGTGTTAAGTGTTGAGTTTTCGTAGAAGTAAGGAGATGGAATGGTGTATTCATCACAATATCGGATTTTTCAAATAGTCATTGTTTCGACTCGTCTCCCAATTACCTATTTAAAATATCCTGGGGGCTTTTGTGTGATGAATCTTTCAAATAGATCTCATGAAAAGAGAGAAAAATTGTGATTACCTTTTAAAATGAAAGAATTTGCTAAAGGAATAGTTAGCAACCGAGCGATAAAGCTTACTTATCAATAACTGTATATTTGATAAGAGTACCGTTCTGTACTGAATATTTTTCTAGGAAAATTATTCAATAAAATTATAATTATTTTGCAAATAAAGCACAAATTGTTTATGAATCGCTCACTGATTTTGAGGTTACACTTTGTTTACTATCGATCAGATGTTTTAAAAACAGTTCGAACGCAGCTGACTGATTCGAAGTATCGTCAAATGTCACGCTGGCTTCATGTAAGATATAATACCATCTCTAAAAATCAAAACTATCCATAAAGGATCAAGAATTTCAAATAAAAAAATAAAATGTATGTGTTATCGTTGAAATTATTTATTATTTAAGAAATTATATTATATGTCAGGTCTTATTGTAACTAAATAGGTCATAGCATGAAATTATATTATCGATAAAATGGCAGAAATTATTTATAACAATCTCAAACCTAATAAAAATTGTATAAGAATATTAATTTATTAACGACTTAATTCAACTGAACCACATGGTAATTAAATCTCTATGGCAGGTCTAAGCCAATCACAGTGCATAGAAATAGCACCAAGACGGTGATCGTTTGAAAGCAACACATGTTAATCTATTATCAGACACCAACCCTGCCTTATCAGTTACACTAGCACGTGTACATTGTATGAGAGGAACTATGTCTAGAAGATTAAACAGTTTTAAGAATTATATAAATTAAATTATTATTGTAATTAAAGGAATTGTATTCTACTGCTTGCCACTGACGTCATGTTTACGTCACAAGCGTTCTACCAATGGCAAATTTTTATGCAAATTATTACATTGAGATTCTGAGAAGCAAGGTCTAGCCTAAAAGCTTAGAGAAAAGAGCAGCACTTCCCTTTTGAAATCCTCACCGTGCAGATCTCTTTTTATAGTTACCAAGACCTATTTGTGAAAATTTCTTGTTCGATTTTAAATGTTCTATTTGTGAGCCGATATTTTAGGCCAATTTACTTGTTATTTGTAAATTTCTGTTTTCATCAATCGATAAATTAGAAGCTTAAAGTAAATTATCCCTTAATTAATTCGGTGAAGGAGATATTTAAACTAAAATTCCCCACGTGCTGAAACCGAAGCCTGGATTGCCGCCGATCAAACGATTTTTGATCTAAAGAAGAAAACCACGACCGCCAAGGAAATTCACGTGAGTTATAAGTTTTAAAAAGGGGCCCCAATCTACGCTTCGAAAAATATTTCAGTGCAGAAACATAAATTTTTTCTTCGTTAAACTATTGGCCACGCCGACAAGCGCTTTTAGTTATTAAGAGCCTAAAATTTATTCAATATTTAATTCATACGAACTTGTAGTTGATTAGCTATCCTCCGCTGCCAGAACCACGACCCCGAGCATTTTCAAAAATATTTATAATTCATTTTTTCTCTATTTTTTCAAAACTGTTAAATTTTATCAATTGTAAAATTCTGTCGAATCACGCATGGTATCATGCAAGCACAAGAACATTTTTAACTCCTTTTGTTAATGCTAAATTATTATCAACCTGTAAATCAAATTCTGAATCTGCACTGTATGATTACATATTTTATTGTAATATATTTCAGTTTTGTTAATTCGCTTTCTGAGTTCGATTATTTCTTAAGCCTGTCAATTATTGTGTCTGATACGTTCTATATCATCAAGAACCGATCGAATACGATCATTGGAATAATTGAATTAAGCTGGATATTGGAACAGGTCTAAGTGGATGTAGCGAGTGGGGTCAGATCGAGATATTTATTCTTTGTCCTTACCTGCTCATATATCAGCTTTTATCTGTTACCTACCTCGACTTAGGAGCGAACGCATCAATTGTACAGCAGTGGCAGCCATAGATCATATAAATTCCTACAATAGAGCTTAAAACCCGACAAGACTCTGTTCTCGAAATATATTCTGAACGATATTTGGTTCAAATACCGTATTTTTAATCCTTCAGAACTTATTAGAGACGCAGTCCCGTAAATTATCTACATCGGGATTTTTGCTCGACCTGTATGATTTTGTATGCTCATTCTTCACAGGTAATAATTTTAAGGTATCCGTCTTCAGTGTTTAGCGATCGCTACACTGCTTATAAAAAATTTCATCATTATACAATTTGTCATTAGAGGAATCAAGGGTGAGCGAGCGTTTAGGCCTCCCGCGATTCCGACAATTGTATTGAGTCTTGTAGTGAGTCAATCAGTCTGGTGTTCACCCAGCGTCCACGCACGCAATTACAAAATTTATAGCCGCTACACCATTGACTCAGTCCAAGATTCACTCTACATGTGTGAAGCCATCAAATACCGCTCCACAGTAGATATCCCATGGTATAGGGCGTTTATGACGCAACTTTTACTGTTATCTCAAGCCGATACTTCATGTAATTCTTTCACGTTAAGCTGTGTGACACTGGTAGTCTCTCATATTGTGCCTTTCATTAATCTCACCCCAAAAAAACAGTAAAATTCGACAATAATCAACAGTGATATGCTTGAGATAACAGTAAAAGTTGCGACATAAACGCCTTATACCATGGGATATCTACTTACGCTGTTGTTTCTCTATGGTAGAGGTTAATTGAATCAAGCAATGAATCTTCTAAAAATTCTGCTGTGCAATACTAAATTCATAGCTGCTTTGTGATACCGTACTCATTGCAGGGAATGCACCAAAGTACTTCAATATAAAGTATATGGTTTCTATTCCATATTATTTCATGTACAGGCTTTTTTATGGTTTCTAAATACAGCTACAGGACTTAAGTATCATGAAAATTACTATACAAAATACAAAGAACTATAAAAATTAGACAATACTATGTACAAGAGCATCACAACGCAGTGGTTTTCTCGACAGCTCCGCCAGTACCTGGATACATTAGATCTAGTTATGACATTTCAGCCTTCTCAGACACATCCAGCACATCAATAATCTCAGACAATTTTCTCACAGGAGATGCGCAGACATAAAAGAATGACCCGGCATAAATTGGCTTCTGAGAAGAATCGGATTTCCTCCTCGTTGATGATAAATCGAGATGCCTTGAGAAGTTGGCTCACCGTCTCAAATTCAAGGGGCCGATTCTAACTCACCCCTTATACAATCAAGAATAAAAAGCCAAGTTACGCGAATGAAGAAAAAACGGCGCGCGATGAAATTTTCCAAGAGGAAAACTTTTTCACTGTCCATGAAAAGCGAGGAAACTCTTCTTGAGTATCATTGTGCCACAATTTATCACTATCATCCCGCTGGCTGGTGGAGTGAAATTAATTTGTTTTATGCGTTTAATAAATCATGCGAACGCCTGGGGCCAAATTTCACTTGTAGCGAAAATCTCCCATACGAGTAGTTGAGGCTCTTTATTGCACCCATTTGCTACATTACGCCAACAAATTTCATTCAAGAAATTGTGCGTACAGTAAATGAGCGTCAAAAGTATCAACTACATTATGAAATTACTTCAGTTCCTCGAATGAATTTGTTCCGTTTTTATGGTCTCTTTGGAGCAATTCTAAAAACTGAGGGAAAACTCATTCTTATAATGAATAGAACTGAGGAAGCGTTTGATTAAAACATAATCCATGGCATAACAATTGATTGAAAATCTGATTCTCAACTTTATCTTGTGGAACATGTTTTAATAAACTCGTCTATCCTAAAAGCATATTGATTGTTGAGTTTAGTGTCAATAAGGAAACACATTCTTTGAATGTAAGTAGTAGGTGAAAAGATAGGTTTCCCAACTCGACCAATCTTACCCAAGCAAAAAAATATCTTCAAAATGGGTCAACTCGATTATGAAATAGAAATTCAGTAGATGTACTTCAACGTTAATTACTTCTTCTTCTCCTTCTCCTTTTTCTTCTTCTTCTTCTGCTTTTCCTCCTTCCTTCTTTATTTTCCACTTTATTTCAAGCATTCACTACCAGGAAAGGGACAGAATTTGATAATTTTACTCACATATCTGAATTAATTAATCATACAATTACTGTCTTTGTATTCAATGATCATAATGTTACCTGATCAATACAGTTAAGAAACAATGCCTATCATATAACTGGGAAACTTTTGATTTCATTGAAGTCCTATTTCTCATGGCCAACATTTTGTAACATACCTATGTTTACACATATTCGTAACATGGCCTACATTTAAACATATCATATACGATAACTAAAAATGCAACTTCTTTAGATATACTGTAATGTAGATGTGAAAAGTCAGTACATCTAATATGAGGAATACATCTAGATTGATACATTATAACAAATAGTGTGAGAAAAGCTGCATCGCTCATGATTATACATATAGGTGCTCCATGACATCGCCTGTATATCTATACATCTTCAGAAACAACACAAAAAACTTCGCTTTCGTTATCTCATAATAATTCCATTTTCACTGCAGAAGGTCTGTTACCTTTCGATTAACTCCATTTCACACAGACAATAATTATTTCTTAGACTGATCCTCTCTGTTGCCATCCTCCATCTTGCTCTTATTCAAGAGTGAGAACTGCGAGACAATAGAATAATTCTTCTTCCTTGAGAAAAAGAGAAGATTCGCTTGAATGAAATTGAATGGCGTGTTTAATGACCTATTACAGCATTGTAATGCACTTTGATATGGAATCTAGGTTGGTGAATCATGCTCCAGGCGAAAGCCCATCTTTTAGATAAGCGATTGTTTGTGGAGGTTACTTGAATTTCAAGTAGAAGCCTTAATAAGACTGGGAGAGAATCTGAAATAAGATCTATGCAATCCAAGATATCTAGGAAGAGGTAACCTACCGAAATCAGAAAAGGATATGTTTTATCTGGTAGCCACCGTAGAAAAATGAGAATTGAATAATGTAGAAATGTGGAATAATGTTTTCATCATTTCCAAGATCATTTCATCACTTTTTTGGACTCAAAATTGTGTGCCAATTAAGTTATCATCTAAGATATGTATAAGTAACATAACCTTTAGACTGCGTATTCCAAATTAAGGTTTGAAGCAGTTTTGGACAAATGCCCGTTGTTTTTACCTGAATTGTATTTGCATTTGAATAAATGAATCAATAAGAATAATAGAACACACAAATTAATGATAAATAAATTACGGTGGACCATTGATCTATAATGGTCCATTTCACATTACATATTCATTCTATTGGGAATAGTCTAGTGATATTAATCGAAGTATGAATCATTTACCAAACGTGAAATGTGGCAGGGCACTCACTGGAAGAGCCCCTATACTGTAGTTATGTTTGAACATGGAGGAACCAATGAGTAGTACTTGAATTTTCAATCAACAAACAATTGAAAATACTGGTAAATGGTGAGGGTAGATTTTGTGAATTTAAATGAACCAAATCTGGAGACAGATCTCCATGAATTTATAGAAAAACTGATCTAGATTCAATAAAGCGTTATAGTCCAGTTTCCTTGAATGGGAATCTTATCTGAAACAGCCTCACTTAACAAAACTGATTAAGTTGAATCAATTGTAATATTGAAAATCATCTACTAGAAATGGTTTTAGACACGTTCAAAATGATCAAATCGATGATATTATACTGAATCGCCTGGTAAAATGTCAAAATAGGTTGTATACTTCTATTTCCAACGAATGTTAACGCAGCTCAGAATCATTGATATTACATTATAATAAATTGCCCGGTCAAATGTCGAAACAGCTTGAATACTTCTATTTCCAACGAATGTCAACGCAGTTCTCGATTCGAAAATGAGTTCAGATCCTATCAGCAGGTCGATGGATCCAAAATCCCTAATTTAATCACAAAAATCAAGAATTGGGGCAGAAAAATTACCGGATATTACTTCAGGAACGTCTCCGATGTTCCAAATCTTCCATATCTCGTGAGAATTTCGAAATCGAATTGTCGCAGCTGCCTTTGCCTTGATAATCACGTCTTGCCAGATTATGTCTCTCCAGAGTCGAGAATTCGCCCCAGGCACCCTCAATTATGAAATTGAATCAATTATTCCCCAGCCGATTATCGCTGAATTGTGAACGTTCTTTGAGATTTTCCTCATCCGAAATTATTGGAGGGAATAATATTTCAGCGGAAAAGGACTGCTTTATTGGATAACTGCTCATAAATGTGGACCTTATCTTCTAATTGAGAAATGAGAGTTTTTTGATACAGAACTTGAAATCTCGAATTGGAAAATCGTCGTTGGAAGATTAATTAGAATACTTTAATCGAAAATAGCTTCAATTTGCATCCTTGGGAAATCTTTGTCTAAACCTCTATGTATAAGCAGGGAAGAATAATACAATGCAATTAACAGTATCTCTTCTCTATTCTATGGTACAAGTCAGATTTTGACAGGGCACAGGTGAAGAAACTTTCGTTAGTTGATATTTTCGAAGAGTCTCAGTCGCTTCTTCTAATACAACAAACTATTTTTTTCAAACACCCGTTTCTGATGATTTTCTAACAGGGTAATGAATGCCATGTACTAGAAACTGAAGCAAGACTTATAGCTTTTGATGAACTTCACTCAAATTCGAATGGTCATTTACAAGATTTGAAACCTTACCTCATTCAAAAAATGATTTTCTATCAGAGAATGATCACCTTTCAAACAGTTATAGCTTTGAAGTCGATATTTTACGTTTTTCCAAAGTTATCAAGATCTTTTATGTCTCTAATTTTTCAAGATTCTCAAGTAACTTTACAGGTGAGAGTGGATAATTGATCTGATATCATGGATCTGAGACCTGATAACTTGGGTCACCAATTCAAATTTTCAAAAACATATTAGATACTCATCTATTTCCATAACGAAATGCAAGTTGATAATTTGTTTTGAACTATTTTTGACGACATTACAGTCTAACTTTTAAATGTTTAAAGTTTAATTAGACTGTTGTGTCGTCAAAAATAGTTCAAAACGCACATCAGATGTTACATTGCGATTGAAGAATTTGATATAAGACTACTGGAACAAGAAATTATCAAGCTAGACCACACATTTTACTCTATTTCAGTCACTCTAGGCAACAAGTGTGTCTAGAGCAGATCTACCCAATCCCAACTAATCTCACAACAGTAAATGCGGCGGCAAAGGATCGATTATCGCTAAAACTAGTAAATCTTATCTGTTCACATGGCTGGGCTTAATATCGGCCGAAATGAGTTATGGATCTTGGGCTTAAAGCAGAAGGACTTACTATCCCAGTGGCAGTGCAGCAGATACATTGGATTTAGCTCATGCACTGACAGCTCTACTCTGCCACCATGATATATGAGCTGGATTCCACTGCTGAATATTCTTCGCCAGCCATTTATAATGCTTAGTGATTGGGGCTCACATTGATGCTCCTAAGTGCTTTTCATAGTCGAGCTTTTACAGAAATTTGCATCTAAATAGCTCGATTTTGGATGCATTTTCAATATTTGACTTCTACTATGTCACTGGCAAAACGCAGAATTTACTACATAGAGTTACAAGCTTGGGGATGGCATTGTAGTAAAACATTTCAAGGATAAGATGATTAACTTATAAATAAATTTATTACAGTATATTCCATTAACTAAGTAGCTAGTTAATTACACTGAAGAGCTATAATATCACATCCAACAATCGTTTGTGAGATCTCAAAAAACAAAATTTACTAGTTCTCTTGTTCAGACATAATTTTCGAAGTTAAAAATATGAGGACGAGGGCAGTTTCAAATTGAAATCAAACATGAATAAAATGCTTCATTAACTCTGACATTATGGAAGTCTACTTCTAATATTAACTACTGTTTTATATTCCCCTAATAGCAGGAAAAATTTGAGATGTGACAGTCAGTATCGTTAATATCTATGACCAATTTATTTTTCATTTTATTGAATATCATCAAAAACCGAAAATTGCATCAGCTTCCCTTGCTCACTCATAAATTCCGTCACAAGAGACCGTCTATTGATTATTCATCAAGTAATATAAAAAAGTCCAAAAATCAGTTTTGGGAGAATGCTTGTTGTTTATGAATGAATGAAAATTAAGATGAAAATAAAATTATTATATATCTTCTAATTTTAGCAATATTTAATTCATTGAAGTTGAAAATATGACATGAATATCCATTTGAGAATTTTATAAAATTAAGATGAAAAACATGTAAAATAGCACAAGGACTACCTTATTTTTATCTACCAATGTTATAACATTAGTGTCATTTGCATTGTAAATTAATAAATAAAATAAATATGTAATCATGGTCAAAACCAACGAGAAGACAAATAATACAAATTTCATGATGACATCAACGTTATCATAAGTTAGAATACAAACTGCATTGGAAGGATTGGATCTTCAAGGACTTGAATTATTCAAGTCAGTGACTATGATGAAGAAAAACAGTAGGGCACCCGTGTAATGACCAAGTTACCAGCTAATCTTTTGATTGGAGTTTTTAAGATGAACAACGAACGTTAATGGAAGTTCTTTGTCGAATGGGTTAGCTAATTGTGTTCACAACTGAGAACAATAGTTCGCCGATTCGTAAAGTTGAGGGTCCTGCCAAACCCAAAGGTTTTTCGGCGGGTGCCCAGTTACAGGAAAAAAATAATGAGTTACAAAAGATAAATAAACTTAGACAAAATAAATATTACACTTTAAAGATTTCAAGTAAAAAAATATCCTTTAAAACTGGAACAGGTGAGTACTAATACTGGAAAGAAGAAAAATAATTCGTATCGTGTGTCTAAAATTGATGTGTGTGAACTAGCCCAATAGTCCAACTCTAGACATCCAATGTATGTTAATCTACCTCTGTCTATACAATGTTCTAATAATCTAATCAACAAATAATACATTAGTTCAAAATGCTAGGTTAGATCACTCAATCCAATTATCCCACTATAAACAACAATAGAACATTCTATCTCCACTTGACACCACTGGAGCTATTAGGTTTAATTTAGTGGTGAACTTTGACCGCTTATCATTTATGGAGAGTCAGCAGTCAGCAGATATATGTTGTGTCAAGCCGAAATTAGCAACTGCGGACAAACTTATTACGGGCCGGCTTAGCTCAGCTATCTCCGGCTAGATGCTAAATGGATTTCGAGTTAGTTGTGTTAAGTGACTGCCCACCCCCTCACTTTCCAGGGGGATGGGGCGGAGCTCGTGAGGTGTGAGAGGTAGTAAGGTGAAGTGAGGTTAGTCCCTTAATGAGGTATCAAAATGCGATACATCTTCTTTCTCTATGTTTCTCTTCTTTGTCATTCTTCACTAAGTCACCTATCATCATCAAATTCTCTTCCTTACATACGGGAGTATAATGAACAAAGTTTCATTGTTGTTCTTTTTTCTGTGCTTATATTCTCCAGTGAGGTTGGCCCCTACTAACGTATCAAAATTTGATAAATATTCTTTCTCTACTTTTCTCTTCATTGTCGTTTTCGTCTTCACCCCTCCTCCAATCATCATCATCTCTCTTCCTCCTCTCTTATTCTCTATTCTTTTCTGTTTTGTTACTCTTATTTTGTTACATTTTGTCACTTATTCTGTTACATAATACTCTGTTCCCTTTCAGATCTGTCCTGTTACCAAACCGTGTTATCCTTTTCAGGTTATCTTCCCCAAGTTCTCTTTCTTCTCCTTCTGATTAATACTTCCCTTCTTCTACTTCTTGCTTCATAGCATTCAAAACTACAGCTTCTCCTTCAACCTTCATTCTCTATCTTCTTAATGTTCCTCTCTGTATTTTTCACTTCTCCTTCATTTTGCAAAACCATCGCAACTCATTTTCCCCTGCTTTTTAGTTACTTCCTCTTCTCAGTTTTCTATTTTTTTCTACCAGACCACCTTGTTTTTCTTACAACTAATTCGTTTCACATCCATTGTTCATCTCTACATGTCCTTTTCGTTTCTATTACCTTTTACGTTTTCTTTCTACAACTACTCTCTACTACTCTATTTCTAATTCCTTTCTAATCATTTTCTTTCTATATCTATTCAATTCTACTACTTTTATTAATTTACACGAACCTTAACACAACAACACTAACCTTAACACAAACAACAACATAACTTCCTACATTTGAATTGAAAAAAAACATTCCCTTCTTTTTCTCCCACCAAGTTTATCCTATTCAAGTTAACAAGTGTTTGATTCTTCTTTTCGTCGTTCACTTCCTCCTTTTCCAATTCTATCGTTCCACCATAATCTCTGTTTCTATGACCTTCTACATTTTATGAATCCTTTCTTTCCCTTCTCACGCCAAGTTCATCTTATTCAAGTTAACAGTTTTCTCCCTCTTCTTTTGATCCATTTCCTCCTTTATCGATTCTCTTCAATCTCTTCATGTTCTCTACCTTCTTTTTCCTTCTCCTCTTCAAACACATCTCTCTATTTATTTCTTCTTCTTTCCCTTGATCCACCTCATCCTCTTCCCATTTTCCACCATCTCTTTATGTTTTCCACCTTCCTTTTCCTTCTCCTCTTCAAACTCATCTCTCTATAATATTTATCTCTTCTTTTTTCCTTGATCCACCTCCTCCTCTACCCATTTTCTTCCATCTCTTTATGTTTTCCACCTCCCTTTTCCTTCTCCTCTACAACCTTTCTCTCTATAATACTTATCTCTACAACTCCTCTCTTTATACTCCTCTTCCCTCTTTCTTCTACCTCACTTCCTCTGACATGGTGAGCTCCAGATTTTACACCTTCTCCACCAGACTAACTCAATTGTAATCTTCTCCACCACTCACTATACCATTCCACTAAGTAGTCGGCACTTCCCCTTTCCCCCCATTGCTATTCACCCTTGTTCGCCCGTTGTTCACCCTTCTCCTCCTCTTACACCTCTTCCTTCTCTTTCCTCCTCACTGATTTGTTCTCTTTATTTCTTTCTCCCCACCTTCTTCTCCACTTATTCTCTCTCTTCCTCTCAAAAACCTCCTCAGCCTTTTTCCCTTCTAACATTTCCCTCCTGCACTTCTTCTTGCCCTTCTTCATCATTCCATATTCCTACTTCTACTTTCTTTCTTCCTCCAAGTTCTCACCCACTTTTTCCCTTCTACTTTCGGATTCCTACTACACACCCTCCTCCTTCCTTCCTCCCAATATTCTCCTCCAATTCATCCTGTCTTTTTTCATCCATTCAACTTCCTCCCTCTCTTCTCTTTCTACCTCTCAACCACCTCCTTCACTTCTTTCTCTTCTTCTTTCCATTCTTCCAACATCATCCCCTTCTCTCGTCATCCATCCTCCCAACTTTCTCTTCCTCATTTTCTCTTTCTACCTCTAAGTTTCTCCCTCTCATTTTCCATTCTTCAACATCCTCCTCCTCTTCTAATCCTTCCTCCTTTCAATACTCATTCTCCCCTTTCTAGTTCTTTATCCTTCCAACCACCTCTCTCCTCTTTCTTCCACCCAACAAGCTCCTCCACTTCTCTCTCCTTCCAACTTCTACTCCTCTTCTTATCTTTCCTCCCAAACTCATCGTTCTCCTTCAACTCTTCTTATCTTTCTTCATCCTCACCTCTTTTTTCCTCCCAACAGCCTCCTACAATTCTCCTTCCTCCTGTTCTCATTCTCCCAACTTCCTCTTCTCTTTTTATTCTTCACTGCAACCTCCTTCTCTTCCTCTTCTCTTTCTTCATCCTTTTCTCATTCTACACATCCTCTTCTCTTTCTTCATCTTTTTCTCATTCTACACATCCTCTTCTTTTTCTTCATCCTTTATTCATTCTACACATCCTCTTCTCTTTCTTCATCCTTTTCTCATTCTGCACATCCTCTCCTTTTTCTTTATCCTTTCCTCATTCTACACACTCCTCTTCTCTTTCTTCCACCCAACAACCTCCCCACTTCTTCCTCCACCCCTTTTCATCCTTCCAGCTTTTCCTCTTTCCTTCCAGCCTTCTCTTCATGTTCTTCTTCTTCATCCTCTTCTCTCTTCTCCTCCCAACAACCTTTCTTCCTCTTCCACTCTTCCTCCACCTTTCCTCATCCTTCCAACGTCCTCCCCTTCTCTCGTCATCCATCCTCCAACTTTCTCTTCCTCATTTTCTCTTTCTACTCTCAACCACCTCCTTCACTTCTTTCTCTTCTTCTTTCCATTCTTCCAACATCATCCCCTTCTCTCGTCATCCATCCTCCCAACTTTCTCTTCCTCATTTTCTCTTTCTACCTCTAAGTTTCTCCCTCTCATTTTCCATTCTTCAACATCCTCCTCCTCTTCTAATCCTTCCTCCTTTCAATACTCATTCTCCCCTTTCTAGTTCTTTATCCTTCCAACCACCTCTCTCCTCTTTCTTCCACCCAACAAGCTCCTCCACTTCTCTCTCCTTCCAACTTCTACTCCTCTTCTTATCTTTCCTCCCAAACTCATCGTTCTCCTTCAACTCTTCTTATCTTTCTTCATCCTCACCTCTTTTTTCCTCCCAACAGCCTCCTACAATTCTCCTTCCTCCTGTTCTCATTCTCCCAACTTCCTCTTCTCTTTTTATTCTTCACTGCAACCTCCTTCTCTTCCTCTTCTCTTTCTTCATCCTTTTCTCATTCTACACATCCTCTTCTCTTTCTTCATCTTTTTCTCATTCTACACATCCTCTTCTTTTTCTTCATCCTTTATTCATTCTACACATCCTCTTCTCTTTCTTCATCCTTTTCTCATTCTGCACATCCTCTCCTTTTTCTTTATCCTTTCCTCATTCTACACATCCTCTTCTCTTTCTTCCACCCAACAACCTCCCCAACTTCTTCCTCCACCCCTTTTCATCCTTCCAGCTTTTCCTCTTTCCTTCCAGCCTTCTCTTCATGTTCTTCTTCTTCATCCTCTTCTCTCTTCTCCTCCCAACAACCTTTCTTCCTCTTCCACTCTTCCTCCACCTTTCCTCATCCTTCCAACGTCCTCCTCGCCTCCTCTATCTTCTCCTCAAAGTGTATTATCCCAGTTACCGTCATTCACAATGTATAGCTTCCTCCCCAGCCGCTGAACAGAATCCCAACACTCGTTGAAAGCCATAATAAATTGTTGAGCCGTGACATTGGTGTGCACCGGCCAGAGCAGAGCCAGCCAACAGGTTGCGAGCAAGCCAGTGTATTATAGCCTTATAGCCGAGCCAAGCTTGCGGTTTTCAAAGAGGATTAGTAATGTCCCGATAATGAATCCGAACGCATTAATTCATTCCGGACGCTTACACTCTCTGATACAAACTTTCGTTGCCCCCTGCCATCGTGTACCTACAGATTGACTTGTTTAGAATTCAGGAACAGGTAATAAAGTAGCGCCTTTCTCTCAGAATCATGATCTCGGGGTTGTTATTGGTCAATCTACTCCCACAGTTCCAAGTGGATTTTAATGCTGAATACTACTTGCATGAATGGGGTAGGACACTGATACATCTGAGAATCCTTCTTGCATGCAAGACCTAGAAGTAAAAAAACTTTAATGCAGGTGGGTTTCTAATTCAATTAATTCTTGAATTAAATTAATTTTCCAATTGCTTCCTCAGATAACAGGAAACTAATATAACCTAATACCGAGAACTAATAAGTAGTAATAATAACTAATAATACTTATTGAAGTACCATTGAATATGAATCAATACTGAGAGGAGAGTTCATTAAAGAAAAATCAGCACAGTAGCGAAAAGTAATATTTCCATAAATAATTAATTCCCATTGTCAAGTTTTCTGCAAACTCTGAAACCCTTATTACTGAAGCAAAAGTCTTTCAGTTTTCATATACTTTACAAAAGAGAAGTCTGTTGTATATCCATACTTTTTTCACTGTTAAAATTAAACTTGAATTTTAAAAAACACCTTTGAAGTGAAAATACACTTACTTTTGTAGTGACGATCGTTTCGACCTGTTGTTGGTCATTATCAGACACGACAGTCTGACAACGACATGATGACAAACAACAGGTCGAAACGATCGTCACTAAAAAAGTAAGTGTATTTTCACTTCAAAAGTGGTTTTTAAAATTCAAGTTTAAAGAGAATTCGTCAAATTGAGGAAAGTAACGGGCTTTTAAAATACTAAAAATATGAGACATAACTGTGTCGTACGATTATTTATCTAGGTGTAGAATAATCCATTCCTAACACTTCCTTATCCATTAATGCAATTATCAGGATGAAATATAGGACGATAACAATGGATGAAAACATATTTACTTCAATTTTCACTTTGACTTGTTTAGGGCTATCTACATAATAATAAAAATTACCTCAATTTTTTACAAGCTATATTGTCTTTAAAAATTGTTAACAGATTGAAATAAAAAGTACAGTCTAATAATACAAATCAAAAAACAAAATACTAGAATTATACAGATAATGATAATAGAATATGAAAATTGTAAGCAATGAAAACAAAAAGTTTCAGTTGATTTTCACACACAAACTATAAGACTGATATAAGTTTGCACTTGTTGACACGTGAACCTTCACTACATAAATGATAAACATGATACAAAGATGTATGTGATGCACAAATGATAAATATGATGTACCTAAACAATGCATTTCAAAATAATCAAGTCATATTACTATCCATCGGAATGGGAACGTTGCCTTATTGAATTCTCAATTCACCCATCATGCACAGAGCACCAAGATAGAAGCAGCGATCCAGCCCTCATTAGAGCTCGATGAATGCGATGTCAAAGGAAATTATTATTCACAGAATAATGCAAATAACATTCATTATCATGGAGCAGCAGCGATAGCTGGGCCAGCTCTAGTCACAACTCACTTTAAACTGGCACCATCCCTCATAAATAACATTGATGTTTCCCATTCATCCAATGCTGACAGGTGGAAGAAGGTATATCTGGGCTAGCTCTTTAGTGAGTTTCAAATCAAACTGACAAATATTCTCATAAATAACATCAAAGCTTCCTATCTTCCTAACGCTGGCAGTTTGAAGTGAATTTCACATCAATTTTCGATCGATAAATGCATGGTGAATGGCGGGCCATTATCAATGGATGGATGATGCAAGTGCTTCTTGCATAATGATGATGGCACTGGCTAGGGTGGGGCACGGCCTCGCCAATTTAGTGTCAATCTCCTGCCAGTGATTGGCATGCTGGCTCTAGCTGGCAACCTTGTTAGCAGATATGGCAGCAGGCACGCACTGGCTCCATCAATCAACACATTTCAATTTGCAACGATCGAGAATACAAGATAATCTAGCAGCTTATCGAGGATGCAGTTGGTATTGATATATTCAGTATATTCCATCATTCACAGATTGATAGAAAAAGAGACAGTCAGATCTACGACTGATTCAAATTTCGAAAACCTGTACAAAATAAAAGACCTCTTAGAACATTCAAATTGTAAGGCCCGGTCGCACAAGAGCCCGTTAACTTTTAATAATGATTAGCTGCCACAAGAACCAATCAGATAAGGCTTTTCTGGGAATAAGATCTTCAAACACGGTTGAAGATCAACAGGCTTTTGATAAGGCGACCTGACCTTGCAATTTGAATACTCTTAGATAATCAGAAGACTTCAATTTTTCAAAACAATGCCACAAGAACCAATCAAAGAAGGCTTTTCTGGGAATAATGCTTCTCTTATTGGTACTTATGGTATTCAATCACGGTTGAAGTTCAACAGGCTTTTGATAAGGCGACCGGGCTTTACAATTTGAATACTCTTAAACCAGAGAACTTTTAGTTGTCTTTTTTCGTTAGGGCTACTCTTGAATAGAAATAAAAATAAAAATCTAAGTACCCCTTTTTAGAATTGTTTAAAAGAAATGATAAGAAATTGTTTAAAGAATCCTTTAGATACACAATAGCCATAACATGTTGTGAGTACACAATTTTAAAAAAGGGTACTTGGAGTTTTACTTTCATTTCAACTTATATTTGTTATAATTTTCAAAACTTTGAATCAGTTATAGGACGGGACTGTTTCTCTTCCCCTCACATTGTAGATGATGGAATTTATTGCATAGATCAATAACAAGTCCAATGGAGAAATGAATAAACTATTGGAAGAAAGGTAATCATGTCTCTATGTTAATTTGATTTGATTTAATGGGATGCAGAAATCAACTCATTCAGCTTAGCTATGAATGTTGTAAAATCAAGTATGGGAAGAACCAATGTACCAAGAACAATGTATTTTAACCTAACTTCTAACCTATTCTAATCTAACCTAACCTAACTTCCCAAGTTCTACCTTGGGGAAACTGTCCTAATATTATGTTGGAACAGTATCTTTCCAACTACACACTTCGAATTAATACATGAAAGCTTATTTTTGGTTATTTAAATTATTTTGAAGTCGGTATTGTCAATACACATCAGATCCCTCAATTGTAGAAACTTCAAACTTCAGATCTGAAGACAGAACTTGTATGAAACTTAATTATACTATTCAAGATTAATAGCGATATTCACTAAACAATACTAGAAGACACTATCAGTACTACAGTACAAGGAGACTACTAAAAACACTCTTTTAAACGAATATTGAAAGCATACTGGTTTTATAAATAATCCGAACTGAAAAGCGGTGACTTTACAAATCAGCGAGCTTTGATAGAATTCTAATTTCTAACGCATCAAAGCTCTCTATAAGCTTTATGAGTAAAGCTATCTCTAAATATCCTCTATTTTTAGTGTTTTGGAATTGATATAATTTTGATACAGAATAAATATCACTATTTTCAGTCTACATGTGAAGCAAAACGGGGAACAAATGAGATAGGAATGGAGCCCATGTGAATGAAAAAGGAGGAGTAGGAAAACAAAAGGAATTTAATAAAAGACAAAATTATCATTCAACAGTAGAGGCGTTGGCAATAGTGAAGCAATCATTCCTAGTTGAATTCAATTTCCTACGTTCAGTTATTTTTATTGCAGATTAAAAGCAGTGCAAATATCTATTATTGGATTTGTTAGATGCGGAGTTGAGTGTGTGACAATAAAGAAAAACGCATAATAACAAAGAAGGAGTCGCCCACGATAAAAATGTTGAAGCCAATACACGCCCAATATGGACGCGGCCACATTTGAAATTACGTCATCAGGCTATTTGCAGAGATCATGATAAAAGGTGCAAATTGATTAAAATCATCTTGGTTATAAGAATCAAATCAATATTGCTTACTAAGTAACTTCATGGCTTCATAATACTATAAAATTGACCATACAAATAACAATACTCAAGACCAGTTGGTTAACGAAAGGTATAGAAGGAAATGTGATTGGAAGACAATATATTTTTGACCCCACAGCTTCGTTTAGGATAGTTTGGGAACATATTAAAAGTCCACACCTGTGATAAGGGGTGGGTGTAGTTTGAATGTACCATTTTTGGGGGTTTCACATATCCCAAACTGAGCTGCATGGTCAAGCATTGTCTTCAAACATTTCCTTCTATACCTTATTCTGAGCATTCTTTGCCATTACTACATGGACATAACTCGGGAAAATTAAAAATCAAAACATATCCCAGTATATCACTTCATTATAGAAATTTTGTCAAGGAATGGTAGTAGTTCTTGGAAGTTGAGAATGAGATAGCTTCGATCTATTGGGCTGGAAAAAATATCAGTTCATTATAGAACATATTCAAGTTTAGTAGTCCAAGAAATAGAATCTATTCAAGAAAGCCCAAATTTTTATTGAAATCTCACCATCATTTTATGAACGGCATATTTGAACACAAGACGTGTGACAAAAAGACGCAAATATTTCTCCATCATTCATTATTATCTGTAATGTTGTTATTTGTGCTGAATATGTGAATTTATTCCACAGATATTTCAAAAAACTCAATAAGATATTACTCTGTACTTTATTTTTCAAATCATCAAACACATTCAATAAAAATATATAATACTGTTTTCTAATAATATTTTCAGAACTCTCAATCACATTCTACAGAAAACTAGAGCCTCATAACTACGAAAACACCATAGTCGCTCGAAATATAGCTGAATAAGAAAGAAGAGGCGAAAAATTGAATACTGTACAACGTTCAAGTGGAA
>NW_024091402.1:0-19504 GCF_014356525.2 Nilaparvata lugens
AAACCTGTCCTATCACTGATTCATCCTGTCAAACCTGTCCTATCCAGTAATTGCATCCACCTCCTTTCCTGCTGCTTCTGTCCTGCCTTCTACGTAGGTGAAACCACCACTGCCCTAAACCTCCGGATCAACAATCACAGGGCGTCCTTTAAAAATAATACTTCCCTACCCATGGCTCTGAGCACAACAAGAGCTTTGACCAATGCTTCAAAGTCAAAGTCCTTGCCACCCTCCCTCCCACAGCGCCATCCATATATGTCAAGACGAAAGAATTGGCTTTTATCTGGGTGCTTGGAGCTGCTTCCAGTCCCGGTCTCAACAGGCAGCAATAGTACCATAGCTACCAACTGTTTAATTAAATTGAAATAAATTTCATCATATAATAAATTTCACAGCTATCAATTATATTAAATGTTCAATAAAAATGAAAAATAAATTTCATTCAACATCAATTCTACAATTCCTTCTCTTCAATTTTAGTCTAATTCTTTTTGATTTCTAATTTAATCTCCTCTTTTCTATCAATTCATAAGCACACCTTTCCTTATTCATAACTCAATCAAATCTTAAATATCCCGTTTGCAACCGCCCCTAAATACCCCATAATGTCCCCTGAATCTGTACTTTTTTCTCTCCATCCGTCTGCACGCGTAATCTGTGGTCTCTGCTGCTACAATTGACTCTCCGTGGCGTACTCTGTGGTCGACCGTTGGATTCAAACTGCAGTCTGCTCGGTTGAGGAAGGAGACTCAGTCTCCGAAATTCCCCCCATTTCTAATGTAAGTTTTTAAGTGTTTTCAATCTAATTTTATCTTGTGTCTCCTGTTTTATTTCATCTATTTATATTGTGTCTTCCTGTTTCAATTTATATATATATATATATAATAAGAATTAACTGGGTACATCCGTTTTGTTTGACTTACTTGACTCAAGTAAGTCAAAACAAATGGATGTACCCAGTTAATTCTTTTATATATATATAAATTGAAACAGGAGACACAATATAATAGATTGAATAAAACAGGAGACACAAGATATAAATTAGATTGAAAACAATCTATTGCTTCATAAAATGTCTCACTTTTGTAGCACAGATTTGCTCGTCAACTGGGAGATTCTATTCTTTGGGAACACTTTAAATTTTTTTCCGTAAATGTTCAATCACTGGCCTAATTTTATGAAGCCCATCGTGGTTGGGGTCATGCACAGGTAGAGCCATTGAATTGTCATTGAAATGCATGTATTTTTTATTTCTTCAAATCTATTCACTCCCATCACATTCATAACTATTGGATGACCAATAGTTCTGCTCCAGTAACTCCTAAGTTTGTTCATTGTTACAATTGACATGAAGATCAAAATCCCTAAATACTTTTTCAAGAGAGTTGGCTGAATTTCAAAAGTCGAGCAGAGTCTTTTTGAACACTATATATTAGAGTCTGTTCACAATTTTCATCAATAGTTCTTCATTGAAAAGTATTGAAAAATTGGTATGGAGTCTCTAGCTGCTTCACTTCTTCAGGGAGAGGTTTTTCTCCTAAATTGTACATCTGTGATCTAAATTCTTTTTTTCCCAAATGACAGCCCTTTTCTGTGTGCTCCTACCTTGTTGATGCATGGGCCAGGTTGAGGGGTTGATTCCTGAAGATTCTCCAACTGATGAGTAGATTCCCTTCATTCTCAGCTTCCAACAGTTTTACTCCTCAACTTAGATTGGGAAATTATTTGACCTTCCTGAGTGCTGTCTTCTTCATCCGATGACTCCAAGTCGCTCCCATCAGGAATAGTAAATGAGAGCTCATTCCCTCACAATCTTCTCTCACTGCATCCAAATTGTTCATCACTCAATTGTCAATGTCTTTTATAAATAACTTGATAATGCCATGATCCAAACTGCTGAAAAATATTTTTACCTCCCGGCCTTTGCAGGTTATGTTTACAGTACGACTCCAGAGGTGTTGTGTGTTGTTTTTTCGTGAAAAAGTTCTGAATTCAACAATAATTATTGGAATGAAAAATAGAGTAACATATAAAGTTAGTAGGCTAGTGTAAAAATAATTTTTCAGCAGTTTGGATCATGGCATTATCAAGTTATTTTATAAAAGACATTGACAAATTGAGTGATGAACAAATTTTGGATGCAGTGTTTGAAGATTGTGAGGGACATGAGCTCTCATTTACTATTCCTGATGGGAGCGACTTGGAGTCATCGGATGAAGAAGACAGCACTCAGGAAGGTCAAATAATTTCCCAATCTAAGTTGAGGAGTAAAACTGTTGGAAGCTGAGAATGAAGGTGAATCTACTCATCAGTTGGAGAATCTTCAGGAATCAACCCCTCAACCTGGCCCATTGCATCAACAAGGTAGGAGCACACAGAAAAGGGCTGTCATTTGGGAAAAAAAGAATTTAGATCACAGATGTACAATTTACTGGAGAAAAACCTCTCCCTGAAGAAGTGAAGCAGCTAGAGACTCCATACCAATTTTTCAATTACTTTTTCAATGAAGAACTATTGATGAAAATTTGTGAACAGACTCTAATATATAGTGTTCAAAAAGACCCTGCTCGACCTTTTGAAATTCAGCCAACTCTCTTGAAAAAGTATTTAGGGATTTTGATCTTCATGTCAATTGTAAAAATGAACAACCTTAGGAGTTACTGGAGCAGAACTATTGGTCATCCAATAGTTATGAATGTGATGGGAGTGAATAGATTTGAAGAAATAAAAAATACATGCATTTCAATTACAATTCAATGGCTCTACCTGTGCATGACCCCAACCACGATGGGTTTCATAAAATTAGGCCAGTGATTGAACATTTACGGAAAAAAATTTAAAGTGTTCCCAAAGAAGAGCTCCCAGTTGACGAGCAAATCTGTGCTACAAAAGTGAGACATTTTATGAAGCAATACAACCCCATGAAGCCACTCAAGTGGGGCTTCAAAGTTTTCGTGCTCAGTGGGATTTCGGGGTTTGCCTACAATTTTGAATTTTATACAGGCCAAGAGAATATTGTTCTACCTGGTGAGCCAGACATTGGAGCCTCAGCCAATGTTGTGGTCCGACTGGCTGAACATTTCAAAATATATTTTGACAATTGGTATCCAACCCTGCCGTTGTTGGTTTGTTTAGAGAAAGAAGGAATTCATTCAATATGGACAATCCGCCGAAATAGATTTCCAGGGATCACAATTCCAGTAGAAAAGGATCTGAAAAGGGAACCAAGGGGGAAAAGTTAAGAGTGTGTGGCAACTGTCGATGATGTGGATGTTGTTGTGGTGTCATGGAATGACAACAAAAATGTTCTTCTGGCTTCAACATTTATAGGAGAGCAGCCTCTGGGCAAATGTAAGAGATATGTTGCATCAAAAAAAGAAAAAATTGAAATACCACGCCCTGCAATTGCCCAGGAGTATGTAAAGTTCATGGGTGGTGTTTGATCTCCTGGACAGCCTCATTGGTCAACACAAAATATCTGTCAGGTCTAAGAAATGGTATTTTCGAATCTTCTACCACCTAATTGATCTGACTGTTGTGAACTCATGGCTGCTGCTCAAGAGGGTTCATGGCAACAAGATGACACTGGGCCAATTTCGGGAGGAGTTGTCAATAACACTATGCGGAATTGGAGAGAAGGAGCAAGCAAAAAGAGGAAGGCCGAGTACCGCCAGCAAGCTAGAGGGAAGAATTTCAGGAGAAGAGAAGAAGAGGTCCTGCAGTTGCCCCGCCACCGAAGGATGTTAGGCTGGATGGAGTTGGTCACACTCAAAGCTGGGGGACATAATTGAGGTGCAAGCTTCCAAGTTGCAGTAGCTATCCATCAATAATTTGTGATAAGTGTGGACTAAATCTTTGCTTCAATAAAGATAGGAATTGCTTTAAAGAATTCCATAGAAATTGATGGGAAGCAGTGAATTTCAATTGATGAAAAACAGTAAATTTCAATTTATGAAAAAACAGTAAATTTCAATGTATATGTAGGGTACTTAGATTACTTTTTTAGTGTTAGTTGGTTTTTTCTATTATTATTTTTTGCATATAGGTTTGAAATTATTTTTTTTTGCATATAGGTTTGAAATTAATTTTTTAAGAATATATTGAGTATGATTTTTTCATGAATTACGATTTTTTATGAAACCACAAGTACTTCTATATCATGGAATAGGCTACATGCTGTACTCTGAACATATTATATGAAATCTGGTATGTCAATGCATGATGATGCATATATGCATCATACCCCTTTCTACTCCACTCTGAATGTTAAAACAGTTTTAGATTTTTTTCAGTATTTTTCCCAGTATCAGTGAGTCTTAATACACGAATTAAATTTTATTTCCAAACAAATTCTGAAAATCTTGCAGTGAAGGGAAGAATGCTTACACTGATTCATTTTCTTATTTCAGGAGAGCAGTAGGGGAGAATGTATGTTGGAAGCAATAAACATTTCCTTGGGTAAGTTATCTCAGGCTTAGCTGCTTTGGTTCCTTTTTATTCAAATTCAACTTTTTTCAATTACTTTTCTACATCACATTACAATGAAACATAGCATCAAGAAACAAACACATACAGGGGGAGACATAGTATGGGAATACTTCAATAAGTTGGAAACTGTTGTAGGAAACTTCATCACGTTTGAATTTCTCTTCATGACAGAAGTTTGTCCTCCAAATCAGATGAAGATTTCGTGTCTTACTGTTTAAGTCAACTGGAACAGAAATTTCATATTCCTGGAGCAATTTAGTGAATCACTAAATTATTTGCAAATTAGCTGAGTAAACTGCATAATTTGTATGAATGTAAAGCAAATTTCTTTCTAGAAGTTCTCCAAAATTGAAATTTAAAATGCTATTTTTTTTCTATTTATTATTTTTAACTGATATTGCTAAGAAAGTATTTTGTTACATGTCTTTTATTTTCAAGGTGTAGGAGATATTACAAAGCAGAAAGCTATAGGATCGGGATCTTGCAGTGAAGATGGCCTGGAAGTTCTAGAAGAACCTTCTGGAAGCTCTCCTAAATTGAAGTGTATAATGCAATTTTTTATTTTTTGGTAACTGATAATGCTAAGAAAGTATTTTGTTACATTATGTCTTTTATTTTCAAGGTGAAGGAGATGTTACAAAGCAGATAGCTGCAGGATCGGGATCTTGCAGTAAAGATGGCCTGGACAAACCAATGCCTGAAAGAAACGATGGTAAGTATCAATTCCAAAGTTTTATAATTTATTCAGAGATCTTTCACTTAATAAAGACAAGGCCTTGGACGTTTTTACTTAAAATTTATTGGTCCATTTTCAATTGGTAGTATTGAAGATGGGAGGACAAGAGTTATTGCAATCATTCAATTTCTATAAAATTCAGAATAATCAATAGTAATAATGATTATTGAACGAAATTCCGAAGCAGTATCGTTAGTACTGTTAATTTTTATCGTTCACTTTGCATTCTATTTAAATTGCTAATGCAGAATGTACCGTAATCTGTAATCCTTCCAGAGGTTACTGTCATGTAGAATACTTCTAGGTATTACTGTACTTATTAAAATCATAGAGTAAACTCATGAAAATTTACAGTATTAAGAGTCCTTACAACCATTGACTGGTTTTATACAAACAAGTTGTTTTTTTATGTGGGGGAGGAGAGGGGGAGACGAGTTTTCTGTTCCAGACGCTATTTCTCAACTGATGAACATTGAAATGATACCAAATTATTCAGAAAGATCACAATAATATTTTATCTTGTAGATAATATATTATTCAATATCTTATATATAATATAAGATATAGAAGATTATATATAAGATATATATTATATAATATATATATATATATATATTATTTTATATCGTATTTAATATATCTAATCTTGTAGATAATTCAATTTTGAAGATGAAATGAATTCTAAACCCCAATCAAGTCGGCAAATAGCTATTAAGTTGTGAATATCAAGAAAAGTTACAATCTTTCCCCATCTTTATCTTCTTAAAAAAGCATCTCCTGACCCATATATATAATTATATATATAAACATTTTTCATTATTTTGGAGAAGTATTTTGAAGAGCACAACAACCCCTACAACCTAGAAGTATTGGTAACTCTATGCAAAATACTCTGTATAATAATAGTTTCTTTTTTCAGACTGTACACAGGAAGAGGACTCTGACGAACCCTCATCACCTTACTCAAACTATGTAGATTCAGACAAGGACCCAGAATACGCACCCATTACTAGTTCTAGTGAATTACATTATTTGTCTGGAGAGGAGAGTGGATTTGAAGAGATCCTGGACATTTTCTGAGAAGGATGTCCATCATCTCCACCTTTGATTTCTTCTGAGATATATCACGAGGAAGAAGTTGAACTCCGGGTTCTGAGATATATCATGAGGGAGAGCCTGCACCTACAACCCCGGTTTCTGAGGTATATCATGAAGAAGAGCCTGCACCTACAACTCCGGTTTCTGAGGTATATCATGAAGAAGAGCCTGCACCTACAACTCCGGTTTTCTGAGGTATATCATGAAGAACCTGCACCTACAACTCCTGTTTCTGAGGTATATCATAAAGAAGAGCCTGCACCTACAACGACTCCGGTTTCTGAGGTATATCATGAAGAGCCTGCACCTACAACCCCGGTTTCTGATGTATATCATGAAGAAGAGCCTGCACCTACAACTCCGGTTTCTGAGGTATATCATGAAGAAGAGCCTGCACCTACAACTCCGGTTTTCTGAGATATATCATGAGAGAGAGCCTGCACCTACAACTCCGGTTTCTGAAGAGCCTGCACCTACAACTCCGGTTTCTGATGCAGAAGTTGAGCCACCTTCAAAAACATCGAAGCAGGTAAGAAACAAGGATTTTTGATTTTACTGTGAAACCATGGTTTCAACTTTTGCACGACATGTAGTGAGGAACCACTCAATGGAATTCGAAGTACAACAAGTTATGAGCTGCCCACTCAAGAGCAACAGAAGGAAATCGCTCTTAACGATCATGAGGAAGAAAGGGAAATTCCTTGCTTCAAAAATTGGCATTATCCGTATTTGCAACACAAATGATGATGACTCAAATCCTTTGCCTTGCAGTTTTTGATGGTATACCAGGAGAATTACATTTGTAATGTTTGATGACAACTATAATGATTGATTGAATATCTGCAAATTTACCATGCTGCCTGCCTGGTGTAGGCAAAGGCAGCCTACGTCCTGTCCACTCATCTACAGTTCAGTACTCTGTACTCTCTTATGCAATGCAATGTGTAAAATGGGGGTCTGTTGCTTGAGAGCTCCGTTATGTAGCAGCAAAAACACCATTATCCAATCTATGGGGATTTCAAGCTTTGAAAATTCTCACCATCAGAGTGTTACCTGATAAATTGATAAAGGATTAATTGTCAAGTACAGTACATTACTAGGGTATCTGAAATATTGTGATGTAACAAAGGATTGTACAGCCCTCGAATTATAAATCAATTTATTCATGTGAATGTATAATGAGCAAAATAAAGTCCATCACTGGGAAAGCACCAGTATCTTATCTAAGGCCGATAAACGACGGTTATCTGACCTACAGAGTATGAAACTAATAAATCAGTAATTATATACCTTTTCAGAAATTTATCAGCAGAAAAAACCATATATGTTTGTATGTTTATTAATTTGATCAATAATGCAATATTTGAAGGTTAGATTTGAACCAAAACATAACCCCAAAACAGACCAAAGCTAACTTGTCAACAAGTAGCCAATTGAGAAGGCAGTTTGATTAACGATCAATCATAATAATTATATAATATCAATTTTTTTCATTTTTTATATTATAATTTCTATGCCAAATAGGCCTAAATATTTATTTAATGAACTGTCATGAAGATATATTTGTTAGAAATATGAAGACAAATTAGCTTATTATGATGATTGAGGGTCGATATTTTAACATATAAAAACCATATAAACAGAAAAGACAAATTTAATTATTATTATGTTCATTATTATTACAAGCATGTATATTTTATATGTCTACTTTATGTTATAAAAGCATGTCTATGTTCTACAAAATCATTAGCTACCCTTGAAGTTATTTAACAAATGCATATCACCATAGATCAATTTTTATTATTTATTTGTATATTTTTACAATTATATGGAACTAAATGATAATTTAGAACAACCTACAATCAGGAATTTTGCCCTATTTAAAAGCTTTAAAGTTGGACACATTTACACCACCCATCCAGCATATTGGTTACATCACATAATCTGACCAATCCTGAATTAGTATGTAAATTTGGCAAGATAAATTTCAAGGAAGAAACTCAAGTGGAAATTAGAAGAAGGAGACTCGAGGCCATTTTTGCGGAAATCACCAGTGGGATACAGACCTAGTCCACATACTTAATTGTTTAAAAGCTTCAATTCCTGTTTTAATGTAATTCAATCTTTGTCTTTCTGTTTTAAAAAATTGTTCTAAAGTTCCTACAATAATCTGTGATACTAATTTTTGCAATTTCATTTAAATAAAACCCTGAAATTATAATAGTGAGGTCTGTTTGACATTTCTTGCCATGCGGAAGGATCCAGCCGGAACGATATATTCTACGGCCGAATATACTTTGAATACAAAAAACGGAAACAAACGTCTATGTAAGTTATTCAAATATATAAAAGGGGATCCCCGTTAGTCTACGAAAATTATACAGCGTATAAATTCGTCAATTTGAGAAAAGTCATGACTATAGGTCTAAGGGTATAAAGTTATCATAAATTATTTTTATTGTATTAAATAAATTTAAATATCCACACTGTACTTAGCCAAAAGGTCTATTTTCCTTAGGCGAAACCCCACCCTGATAATAATTCTAACTATTCATTTGCTCTATCTTCTGAATTATAATTTTGTATTAATTTACTTTGCCTATTTGATTAGTGCAGTTTATGACCCTTTCCAAGGGCTATTACCCATTTCATTTTGTTCAATTAAAGAATACCAAATTTTCACATGGTATCTATAATTTTAAGATTCAAATCTGCTATCACTCAATATTCATTCTGTATCAGTTAGAAATCATAATTTGTAAAATCTGTTTTGCTGTAAAAGTATATCTTTCAGAATATATCCATATTACCATTTCATTGAACTGGGTTTACTTCATTGCACCTCCAAATTCATTCTTTCTTGACTGACACATATTGATCATGCAGGACACATCCTGTTTCGCAATAGTCAGACATTATCAAGTATAGTATCTATTATTAGACTATTATTTCTTCTGGTGGTAAATGGTGGTTGATATTCTTATCGAATAATAAATCATTTTATTGGAAATATCCTGCCGAATCATATAAAAATTGACTGCCACTAGCCTACCACACCGAGGTGTAGTGAATCCTGCATTCACATCCAGTCAACGTCACAAGGAGAGGTAATAGATCGCATAGACAACATTAGAATTAAACTCGGTACTCGAAATATTTACTATTTTGGTTCAGCTTTATAGTATTTATCAGAGACCCGGTTTGCATGGATTTGTCTAATATCTCTTCCAACTATAGTACAATTATTAGAATTTAAGTATATTGGTCATTATTTGGAGAAGGAGCTCACTCCAAAATTACTATCTCTGTCTGACCCTAGTGACAGCATTGATCATATTTGACAGATTCAAATTGAACTGCATTTTATTACCGAATTGGATTTAATTCTATCTCACTACATAATCACCTACAGTGCTAAGTTAGAAATTTACAGCCCTTCGGCTACCTTTGTAGACTGCCAAACCATCCATCTAGCAAATTAATTTTTCCAACCAGTTTCATCCATACACTGTTCATTCTATTTAGACACTCTGAATTTAATGATACCACTTCCCCGGCCAAATGAAGGTTAGTCAACCTAACCTACAACTACAAATTACTAAATTATAACCTCAAATACCACAACTGTTCAATTATCTTCTTTAATTCAATCATTTTAGTTATTAATTTTCTTTTTATTGTACATTCATGCCCCTCCACGGAGCAAAATAGGCTACAATATATGCCGACAAAAGGTGAGGCATTCAATACTAAGAAATCGTACTCATGGTTGAAAAAATTATAATCTTGGTTTATTGTCTCATGACTCAAAGTCAATAATTGTATATTTTCGTGTCCCCCCCATGGAGCAGGATTTTGACAATATATACAACAGAAAGTGTGTTTCATCAAGATTCTACTATGAAGTATTCAAGTTGATTTTTCGTCTCTTTGTTCCAGATTAAAGATGAGAAACAGAAAAGTGCTTTTGATGACAGTTGGATTGGAGCTGCACGTGGTGATACAGCTACTCAGCCTGTATGTATTTTTGTAAAATCCTCTTCAAGATTTACTGACTATAACTTTATAATAAAATTCAATTTATTGTTTTACTTTTAACAATAGAAAATGACCTATCCTTTAAGGGATGCATTCTTGAATCTATTCATTGCTATTCTGGCAAACAGAAATTGAAAATTATTGCTTAATGGAAACCTTTCTTCTAGATTTGGCCGGAGAACAGTATAGAAATTCAAAATTGTGAAAAGTTCTATCAAATAAATCTAATATTATATTATGATCTATATACAGAGTGAGTCATATGTATGGGAGCCCCTCAATAAGTTGAAGACTGTTGTAGATATAATACTGTAACTTTCAGGATCAGGATAAGTTATTGGTCGAATACTCTACCTTTTGACATACAACTGAATTTCAACCCCTCATAAGGGGGTCACTTGGTGGTTGTATCTCGAATATTTTAATAATGTAAACACCCATTGTGTGGTACATCATTCCAAAGGCATTTTAAACAAGAAAGATGAAATCAATACAAATGTTCAATGATACTTGTATCCAAAATGGCGGCTGATTGAAGTTTTAGTTTTCAAGGAAATGAGGGGTTGTAACTCAAATATTTTGAATGTAAACATCCATTGTGTGATACATGATTTTAAAGGCCTTTTCAAAACGAGAAATATGACACCAATAAAAAATGTTTATGATACTTTTACCCAAAATGGCGGCTGATTAGACTTTATCAATTATTTATTGAAAAACCAAAATTTCAATCAGCCGCCATTTTGGATACAAGTATCATAGAAAATTTTTATTGATTTCATATTTCTTGTTTCAGTAAGGCCTTGAAAATGCTGTACCACACAATGGGTGTTAACATTCACAGTATTTGAGTTACAACTCCTCATTTCCTTGAAAACTAAAACTTCAATCAGCCGCCATTTTGGATCCAAGTATTCAATGTATACAATGGGTGTTCACATTCAAAATATTGAAGGGTTCCCATACATAATATGACTCATTCTGTATAGATGGGAAATGGCACTGATTCACTCACTCATTCATAATAATCAGAACTAAATATCTACTGGACCAAATACATTCAAATTTGGCAGGATTGTTCAGTTGGCCATCTGGAGGCACACTAAGAGCAGATTTGAAAAAATGTCCAAAGAAACGCCCAAAATTTGCGATTTCTGAGAAACTAATTGGCAATAAATGTTCAAACTTGGTACATAGGCTTAGCTGAGGTATAGAAATGTTGTTTTGGAAGTTAAGCTTCGCCTAAAGTTAAGATACCGAATTTCTGCCCAAAATCAGTGGTTTTGAGCGTTTTTCCTGCGTTTTCTAGGCCTTCTCAAGAAGTAATTGATCATGTTCAGATTTGTTACAGAAGTTCAGCAAGGGTCTACAAATTTTGTCAGAGAAATACAGAGTTACATCAAAGATATGCCCATTTTGGGCGGTTTTACTGCATTCCCTAGCGTTTTTGTGCATTTTCTCACATTATTCAAGAATCAATTGACAGAAAATGTGAAAACTTGCTACAGAAGTTCAGCTATGGTCTAGAAATTTTGTCTTGAGAGGACTATGAAACTTTGTTTTATAAGTTTAGTTGGGGATGGTGTAAAGTGTGTTACATTAGGAGCAACATAACTGAGGAGGTAACTTTCTAAACGTGTTTTGTCACAAAAAATCAGAAAAAGAAGTTATTGGTATCACTGGTCTTGTCTTGGTCATTTCCTAAACCACGTGATACACTGTTTGCTTCAAAAAATTTTTGTCCAATTGAAATCTGGCCTGCAAAACTAGGGTTAGTAACAATCAAGTTTTGTCCACTGCCTGTGTTCACAACAAACAGTGTTTTGTTCCAAGTTTGAGATTAGTGTTAGTAGAGTTTGTAAAGTTGGAAAGTTGACTAGTTGACTAGTTGAGTGAAGTATTGGAAAGTAGTTTTTATATTTTATAATATAAAAATTATTATTACGTTATTGGACAGTATGAGTGAAGCAGAATATGATGGAAGTTTTAGTGCTGGTGAGTGTAATAGTGGGAGTAGAAATAGAAAGTGTGAAGGGACAGAAAGGCAAAGACAGAAGAAGATCAAGTATTCTCAGCCCAGAAGAGCTTTAGTTTTTAATTCTTGCTTGCACAATATCAAAAAGTCTTCTTGTTTCAAGGTCAGGCCTAAGCATCTCAAGAAGCTATAAGAACAATCCTATAAAAAGCCTAACAGAACAAGGCAGGATAAAATCATAGCTAATAATGATTCAAACTCATTCAATAAAACGACACAGGCCGAGATCTGTGGATTAAAGCAAAAAGAGTATATCAGGTATGAAGCATGCCTTCATACTGTTTCATACTGGGTACCTTTAGAAAATAATATGAAGGTCTCTGTTTGCAAGAAATACTTTCTTATTCTAACAGGATTAGGTAGGACCAGATTGAATAACATTGTCCATAAAGTTCATTCAGGTCATGCAATTGAAGAACGCCAAGGAGGAGATAGAAAACGTTGCCGTTATTTTGAGAGAAAGGAAAATGTCAGAAGATTCATAAGAAATCTCTGGGTAAGTGAATCACACTACAACAAATCTAAGTCAAAACGTATACTTACAAGCAGGCCTTAGTATAAGAGAGCTACATGTAAAACCAACAAGCTACCTCAGAACTCCAGGTTAAATGCAGCATGTTTCGTGAAATATTTGTTAGTGAATTTAACATAGGATTCAAATCTCCAGCATCAGACACTTGTAGCACATGTTATTTTTTAAAAGACAGAATAAAAAATGCAGCTCTAGGTTCACAAGAAAAAATGCAGCTATTGGTGGAAAAAGGAGTGGAAAAGAAGAGCTAGAGCTTTCTATGACCACATGAAAGATAATGTTCCTGATTCAACCAGTTTTTGTTTTGATCTTCAACAGATCCAGCCACTACCTAAATGTCCAATTCAAGAAGCTTTTTATACTAGACAGATCAACTTCTACAATCTATGTATTATGGATCTAGCCACCAAGAATCCAAGTTTTTATACTTAGACTGAAGAAAAAGCTGGCAAAGGCAGTTTAGAGGTATCTTTGGGTTCTCACTTTTTGTGTAGTTGAGAAGTTGATATTGTGGTAATTATTCATATTGAATGAAAAAGACCAAGAAATTGTCAAAAAACCACTGATTTATTGATAATTAGGAAGACCGGTTCGGTTAGTACACCATTGTCAATCTCTGATAAACTCAGAGATTTAAACTCAGTTTATCAGAGATTGACAATTGTGTAATAACCAAAACCGGTCTTTCTAATTATCATTAAATCTGTGTTTTTTTGACAATTTCTTAGTCTTTTTCATTCAGTATCTTTGGGTCTTTCAAATAATCTGGAGACTTAAGGAAACAGTGTACTCCAACTGTTTTGTGATGGTTGTATTTTACAAAACAGAAACAATATTGTTCTGAGAACTCTGATCTATTTTCTTGAATCTACAGACACATCAATCACCAAAATCCTGATGTTCTTTCCTGTTCGTGGACATAACTTCCTTCCCTCTGACAGAATATTTGGAAAAGCTGAGAAAATCTTGAGAAAAATGCCCCTTATCATTGGAAAAGAAGATGATTATGAGTGCTATAATCAAATTGGTGGAGTGAAGATTATTGGAAAAGACTGGCCTTTGAAGAACACAAGATGTTTCAGTAATTATTACGAATACATTGAAAACATTTGTGATATAAAACATATTGTTATAGAAGTGAGAGAAGAAGGAGATGAAGTAGTCCAGGAAGAGACGTTGTGCATTAAACAAGAAGAATATCATTGTCATAGGAATGAATAACTACAGATTCGAGTCACAAAATGATAAATTTGTTTCCTTGAGAAAAAGAGGCAATGTGAATCTCCAAAATCAAATTTTAGATAATCTGCCTCTTAGTCACGCGATCACCACCGAGAGAAAACTTATGTCGACAAACTTCTGAAGAAATTGTTTTGCAACAAGTGATAAATATAATGAAGACTGTACCGAAATTAAATTCTTAATAGTTACAGTAACTATAATTTTAATTCCGTAATTTGAATGATTATAATTGAATTTTGTCGGTTCGTAATTCATAAAAGATTTATAATTTTGTATTTTGTTTTGTGAGTTGGCAAAACTGCTGTTGAACAGCTGAGTAGCTAGGCAGTATTCTACTGTGTGTGCTTTTTGCCAGTCACTCTTCTTCAATTTTTGGCTTTGAACTGACTTGAATATGATATCTGCATTTCATCTTTTACTATTATTTGCCAATATGAGTTAATATTGCCAAAATAGGCTTTGGCCTTCTTTACTTTTAATGTTTTGATTGAGTCTTTTTTTAAAACCTTAACCTTAGTCTTTTTATCACTTAACCATGTTCTGGAAAATTCATCTATATTATTTTTAAAATCTTGTAATATTTCTTTATATTCTGATCATTATTCCAAATTCATTGAATATGTTTTATTCTCATCAACTAAAGTTAAATTTATGAAACGTTATAATTTTTCTACTTTGTCTAGACCTAACCTGTTCTACCGTCCAATGACCTAATTCTCAAATATTCAATTTTTATTATTTTACATCTGTTCTTTTTTACTTTTATAATGCCTCTAAATTCATTCTATTTTCCGGAAATCTCAGTCTTAATTTAATATGTACCTTTTCTTTATTTGTTAGTCTACTGATTACAACAAAGCTATCTTGTTTTAACAAGTAATAATTTTGTATGTAGAATTATCAGATTGTTATTTGTCCATACAGGTTTTTTTATTTATGTTAAATATGATTAAATTGAAGATATCTTAAAACACAACCTGTTTGTACAACGAATCTCACTACTGGACCATGGAATTTAAATAAACTGGACTAAACATCATGAAGACACAACACAGTAAAGTACCTACAATATATATTTCTTCTAAACTCTGGTAAGCTGCATCATCAAATTTCTACATTTTCTTCAACTACATATTCTCTTTGCAAATTGATAACTTGGAAATCTTTCTGAACATCGAGTGAGATATTTTAATGGGGTAGTGCTACTTCCTAAATTCATGAACTCTAAATTTAATTCTATACCAATCTTTTGTAATTCTGTACTTTGTGACAATAATGGTTTCTTCTCGATTTTCATATTTGTTTTGAGGAATATATTATTATTTTCTTGATTCTCTCAAATTTCGAATTTTATTAACCTGATTTCTTTCATGATATTGAGCTGCTGACATGATCCGCCAACTCTGGGGTTCATTGCATTCTTTCTCTTGTTTACAAGTGGTTTATTATTAAACTGGTTGTAACAAGACAATGACCAAAGGCTGGAGTGGTACAAGTGTATTTTGTTTGAAGACCCATCATCTGTAAATCCTATACTATTGAACGAGCAATTTCTGTTTAGATGTTTATATGTTTATATATCTGTATGTGACTGAATCTCAAAAACGGTTCTAACGATTCTCACGAAATTTGGAACAAAAGTAGGTTTATGATATGAGAATTCAATTGCACTAGGTCTCAACCCTGGGAACTCACTGAAGGACATTGGAAGGAAAAACAGCTGGAAATTTTGTCATTTGTTGATAAACTATAATTATTTATTTATTTATATACTTATGCAAAATGAATTATTTGAACTAGTTCTTGAATTATTAGCATGCACAATTATAACTACAGTATGTATTTTAAAAAATGTATTTAAAATATTTTTCTATCAGATGAAGTACAAGCCTCTACCGACTTCTTGTAACCTCTACCAACTGCTCGGGATCATGAGTACTGGCTGCCAAGTCCACGGAAGGTGAAGAAGAATTATGAGGAAAAGAAGACAGAGTGCCAGATGCTACGTGAACACCAACACGCAGCCAAACTTCAATGCAAGAAAGAAAGAAGTGTGATTCCTTGAAGCAACTGCTATAAGGCCTCAAGCAAAGACTTTGTGAAACGGGTACTCTAATTACAGACAATTTTTTGATAGTGTTTTAAAGAACCTCTTGCTGCATCACTCCAAAGGGTTCAAGAACAATGTGAATCCTGACATAGTAAAAACATTTGTACGAACCCTTCACTTCTATTCTGCAAGGGCTTAAACATATTTACATACGTTCATAAAGCTACCGCATTCTCGCAAAATTATTGGACATTGGGCCTCAGCTGTAGATGGTAAGCTGGGGTTCACCGAGGAGAGCTTCGTCTAAATACCATCAGAAGTGAAGAGGAGTCGTATGCCCGTTAATGGTTGTCTGATGCTTGATGAGATGGGAAATTCATCCCTCTCACAGTCCCAGGTAGTGGATTACTGTGACTTGGGAAATGCACTTGGAAACGCAATGAGAAATTCAACCCTCTCACATTCCCTTTATTATTAATTTCACTTTACTTTATTGATTTTCTGTTTTTTTTTTCTCTCAAATCTTCATATTAATTAAAACTTTTACAATATTTTCATTTTTAAATAAATCCTTCATTGAGTTAATGAAATTAACGTTTTGGTAGAGAGTAAGTGGGAAGAATACTTCAAATATTCTTTCCAAAGAATGGACATTGATATGTCCAAAGCTCCGGCAATTTATGTAGATGCATAACAATATTATCTATTTTATCTATAGTTATTACAGATTGTTTTTTTATATTATATACAGCTCAATAATTATTTTCTTGATTTATATTTTGTAAATTCATCTATAATTTTGCTGTATTGTAAGCTATTGTTTATAAGTGTATAAGCCAGTATATATTGTAATCTACATAAATAAAGTACTCAATCAATCAATCAATTCCCAGGTAGTGGGTTACTGTGACTTGGGAAACGCACTGCCCATGATAACAAAAGCTGCCCTGCCTATAGTACCTTTCATGGAAGGATTACTTTCAAATTGCTATTATACAACTGCAATTATTAGATTTTTATTATCCATTGTTGAATATTAAATTTGAAATGGAGAATTTGATTGAAGAATTCAAGTTACCATTACCATGTTGTTTGAGTAAGCAATAAAAATGCGTTTAAAAAACATAGAAAATAATTTTTCAGTTACTCGATCTAATTGGATGCTGGACACTCCCACAAACTTGAAAATGTGTAACTTATATGTGAAATTACACAAACTTGAAAATGTGTATATGTGAAAATCACAAAGTTTCGAGTTATATGACGTACAGTAAATTATTATTGGTCTTGAAAAACCAATGTTATGATGAAATGCCTTATGAGAGATTAATTTCTAATGTACCTGTGTTTCAGGAAAAAACTGTGTGGACAACAGCCGCCATCTGGCTGATGCTAGAAGAGCATAATACTCTCATTTCACAAACCCCCTCCTCTTTGATTTTTTTATATTTTGACTGTCTAATTTCTTGATAAGATTTTTTCATGCTCCTAAACTTCTCTATAATGGAAACAGCAGTGAAGCCTTTGTAGTCATTCTCCAGGAAAACATACTTAATTTCTCTCCAGAGAGGGAGTTCTTTATTTTGAGAAATTCAGAACTTGGCCAGCCGTTTCGAGTAAAGTATGTTTTCCTGGAGAATGACTACAAAGGCTTCACTGCTGTTTCCATTATAGAGAAGTTTAGGAGCATGAAAAAATCCTATCGACAAATTAGACAGTCAAAATATAAAAAAATCAACGAGGAAGGGGTTTGTGAAATGAGAGTATTATGATCAACTAGATGAGATGTTCAAAGATGACACATCTGTGAATTTGAATAGAGCTGTCATTCTTGGCAGCAGTTTCACCCCGGAGTCATCAACAACCCCTCCTGTGACAGCCCCCTCAACATCTAGAGCCCTCAACAATAACTTCTCTCCCTTCAAAATCCCGAGTCCCCTCCACAATTACCTTATTTCCTCAACCTTCAACATCCCATGTCCCTTCAACAGAGACCGCTTCTTCCCCTCCTTCAGCCCCCTCTTTACCATTTAACTCATCATTTCCTGCTCTCCTGTCAACCCTTTCAAACACTCCCTCCATCCAAACCCCCCAAAAAAGGACCCTTTTCCATTATGTAGAAGTGGAGCCATCTCCTCTAAAAAGAATAATGGGGAAGCCAAGCAGGAGGTGGCAGAAATTGGAGGATCAACGGCGGGAGAGCCTCTCAATTGAGCAAAAGAGGCTGCTACCCCTTCAAATATTGACACAGCAATGAAGGAGGCAAATGCCATTGAGAAACAAAAATTTCAAAAGTGTGCTGAATAAAAAATGTTTTCTTTCATAGGAATATGGATCCTAACACTCATCTGAGAGATGATGATGAGACTCTGTTAGGAATAGACTGGGACAGTTCAGATATTGAAGAGGATGAGGAATAGGAAACTGTGGCAGAAGATACTGTGATACTGTGATAGAATAGTCGAGGTAAATCACTGTGCAGAAATTTCTTAGAGAACAAGAAGAAAACGAGGAGCAACTTGTCCAGCATGTTCAAGGAAACCTACAGGTGAATAACAGTTACTTCAGACTCATCTTACAACTCGTTCTACATATATTTGCCAAAATAAAGATAAAAGTCACAGGCATATCCTATACTGTATATTTATAGGTATAAATTGTGTTTTATTTAAACATTCAAATGCATCACTATGATTGATTCCAGAATATTGAAACTTTGCCTGAGCCTTCCACATCAGCAGCAGCAGCATTGAGGCAAACATCATCAGCAAAAACTGCAAAGAGAGCTTGCAAGTGGAAGAAAGTGGCATTCCAACTCCTGATGAAGATTTAAGTCTACTTGACAACTTCAAAATGTTCTTCTGTGAGGGAATGGCATGAAAAAATATGGTTGAGACCAACAAATATGCTCATCAGAGTAATATTGTTGTACTTGATGTTCATGAGATGAGTGCTACATATCAATTCTCCTACAAATGGGTTAGGTGAAGATTGCCAGTTATCAAATGTACTGGTCAAATGAATGCAAGTACCCACCAATAACAGATACCTTATCTAGAAATCGATTTGAAATGATGAGAAATACATTGATTTAAATGATAATGCACTGCAAAGTCTCCGGGGTCATGAACAATATGACAAATTATACAAAGTGAGACCTCTGCTAGAAAGATTGAAGGAGAACATGACAGACGTTCCACCTAATGGGAGACACTCAGTTGATGAGCAGGTGATACCCTTCAAGGGGAGGTCGAGCCTGAAACAATAAAATAATTCAAAGCCCCA
>NW_024091403.1:0-20326 GCF_014356525.2 Nilaparvata lugens
CACCTCATCACAAAATGTTTAGACCCTAGCTAAACCTATCAAATTTGAACATTTTATGTCCATTACTTGATGAAAGAACTAAGAAAACGCAAAAAACAGCTAATTTAGGGCGTATCTTTGGCGTTATTTCAAATTCCTCCTGAAACAACATTATTACACCCTAGCTAAGCTTCTATACTGAATTTGATCATTTTCTGTTCATTTGTTCTCGATAAAGCTGAGAAAACGCTGGAAAAACGCAGATTTTGGGCGTTCGTGTTTGGTTTTGAAGGTTGTTTTTGGAAATTGTTCCATTTTTTGCGCCTCTAAAGGACTAACTGAACATACCTACCCAATTTGACCGTTTTTGGTCCGTTAGATTTTCAGTTCTGCGAGTGAGGGGGTGAAGTCAGTCAGTCACATTGAGTGAGTGCCATTTCGCTTTATATATATATTATATATATCTAATATTATATATATATATATAAATAGATAAGTTTTTCAACTTGGTGGCTAACATAATAAAGTGACAGAACTCAAATTTTGTTTAGAAACCTTCTTCAACTTAATGCCAACCTAACAAAATTGTACTGGTTATTATATTAGTTAACAATTTCAACCATATGTTTCGAAGAGAGGTAGTCTCTCTAGGTCATAGTTCTATATTAATGGTATGTACATCTCAATTTTATATACATGAATTCATGTTCAAATTTTATTCATGGGAATGAAATTTGATTCATGTTCAAATTTCATTCATGGGAATGAAATTTGAACATGAATTCTGAAAAATTGAAATTTGGGCTTGCAGGTGCACGAGATTGATATTTTTAGAATCTATGTGGAAAATTTGAAGATCTGAATCATTCCCGTTTTTCCTGTATGCAATCCACAAGTTCGCATGTTTTGATGCGAACAAACACAACCCTAGTCTCTCCTATTATATAGTTAGAAGATCAATTTATTATATCATGAATCTATCATATTCACCAAGAAAATAAATCTCCCCATGATTGAATCATACGATTTCATAATCAATATGAAATATTCTGGTAGTCATTATATTTCTTCATTGCCTACGAACGTTTTGGCAACAGGGCATAGTTGGAGAAGGAAAGATCTATCTGCTTTGTCTAATGACAGACAAGGATAATCTAGGTTCAATGTTAATCTAGTTTTGACATTGATAATGAATCTCACTTTAGAGATCCATGATTTCAAAATCATTACATCTCCCTTAAAAAAGGGAACACTTATTATAATAATGTGAATTTTGAAAATATGGATTATGTTGATATAAAATTTGAATTTGCATAGATTTCTACAATAATATCATGTGGGTTCAAGAACTGAAAATTTTTCTTACTGTGTGCACCTAGGTATAACGTGAATACATGAATCCCATACATAAAATTGTGAATCGTGTATTTCTATGATACCTTCTACACATCTGAGTATATATTTCGATTATGTGTCAACTGTAGTTGAAAATCTTATGCAAATATCATGCAGCATCATTATTTCGATGGAATATGAAATGATTGAATGCTAAATAATGCATAATTCACACAATGATGTAAACATTGGAGTATGAGAATTTCCAAAATCTGTTCAAATGAAGACTGAAAATGATTATAAACTTTGATGATACATATATATGCGAAAGAGTGATACCAGAGACAAACAAATAGACTTACGCTTATCCTTCCTCTATGGTGATACTTCAAGGAGTTCTTATTCTTTTTCTCCTTTTCCTCGTCACCTCCTTCTTCTTCTTCTTCTTCTTCTTTTCTTCTTCTTCTTCTCTTCTTCTTCTTCTTCTTCTTCTTCTTCTTCTTCTTCTCCTCCTTCCTCATCTTGTCATCCTTCTTCTCTAGGGTTGTGTGGCAAAGAGTCTCAACTCCACCCTTAATAAAGGCAATCAATCAATCAATCAATCAATCAATCAATCAATCAACCAATCTTCTTCTCCTGTCTTCTTCTTCTTCTTCTCCGTCTTCTCCTCCTTCTTTTTCTCCTCCTCCTTCATCTCCACCATCTTCTGTCTTCATCTCCTTCTTCTTCGCACTCAAGAATACATTTCAGAGAAGCAATATGTTGTTTCTATTGTTGTCACACCTATACTGTGAAGTATACAAAAAATGTCAGATAACAAGCTTCCATAGCATCTTTATTACAAAATGTGAGAGAGATAATGAACAGTTATGATTCAAAATTTGAAACCATTTCTTTTGTTTTGTTTTTAATTGACCGAGCGAAGTGAGGTCCAAGATTCAAGTCGACGGTTTGGCATTTCTCTTAATGTTTAAATGTTTATATGTTTACTAGCCGTCAGGCTCGCTTCGCTCGCCGTATCCGTCTAGCCAGGGGGCTCCGCCCCCTGGACCCCTGACTGGATCGTCCAAAAATGAGATCAGCAGGCTCGCTTCGCTCGCCTGCATTTTTCATTTGAGCATTTTTATCATATGTTAGGACAATCCAGTCGGGGGTCCAGACTAAACGTCTGGCTAAACGGATATGGCGAGCGAAGCGAGCCTGATGGCTAGAAATATAATATTCCCAGGATTGAAGTAGCAGCGCCGAATCAATTTTTCCGCGATAAATGCATTTAAATCTTCAACTTGGTGCCAACCTAACAAAGTCAACTCAACTTAATGTCAACCTGACAAAATTATTATTTAGTTGCCAGTTAAAACTGTTTCGAAGAGGTACTCTATCTAGATTATAGTTCTATAGTAACATATGATATGGAAACTTCAATTATAATTAAGAGATTGGGAGAAGAAGAATATACCTGCTAAAAGACGAACTTTAAACCCTTAAAAAACACCTTAGAGTTGAAATATTGCCAAAAGATTCCTTAGTGCGCCTCTAAAGGGCCAACTGAACATACCTACCAAATTTGAACGTTTTTGTCCGGTAGATTTTTAGTTATGCGAGTGAGTGAGTGGTGAGTGAGAGAGTCAGTCAGTCAGTGAGTGATTGCCATTTCGCTTTTTATATATAGATAATATTAATATAATATTTTTAATTAATTATATATTAATTAGCATTTGAATAAATGCATTCTCTATTTAATTCCATCTGTAAATTATATTTTTCATTGGTTCCAGATATTGTTATTCATTTAGTTGATATATAATGGACTCAATCAACGTTTACTCTCTCTCTCACACACACACACACACACACACACACACTTCTTCTCTATCTCTATCTCTCTCCCTCTCTTCCTCTCTCAAGTCTGGCTCTCTTCTAAATTCAACCTCCAACGAGTATTCATTCCAGGAAAATTCAGAAACACTTCTTGATAATGACCTATATCCCGACCTCTTTCTAGCACTCATTCACACTCTTTATCACACCTCTCTCACTCTCTATCTCTCTCTCTCCCTCTCCCTATCATTATCTGTCTCTATCAATCTCTCCCCATCCAACTCTCTCTCTCTTTCTCTCCCTCCCCTCACTATCAGTCTCTCTCTATCAATCTCTCACCACAAACCACAATCTCCCTCTCGCTTTCTCTCTCCCCCTCACTATCAGTCTCTCCATCAATCTCTCCCCATCAAACCATCTCGCTCTCTCTCTCTTGATAGAGAGTTAGTAGGGAGTATATTTTTAATATTCTTTCCGAAGAATGGACATTGATATGTCCAAAGCTCCGCCAATTTATGTAGATGCATAACAATATAATTATCTATAGTTATTATATTACAGATTACTTTTCATATCATATACAGTTCAATAATATTCTCTTAGTCTATATTATGTGAATTCATCTATATTTTGCTGTATTGTAAGCTATTGTAGATAAGTGTATAAGCCAGTATATATTGTAATCTACATAAATAAAGTACTCAATCAATTAATCTCTCTCTCCACTCTAACTCTCTCACTATCTGTCACTCTCTCTGCTACTCTACTCAGTACCATACAGTACTTCGCAACTCTCCTTTATGCAAATAATAGCACAGAGAATAATAATATTGCAATCTCCATGCAAATGAATGATATTCTAACCGTCAGTAACAGAGTATCATGTTTCCAGCTGAAGCAATAATTTCAGCTGGAGAGATTCATTTTAAAATGCCAGCAATTCTCATGAAAAAACATTAATTCCTCAAAAAACCCTGAAGACCTCTGCTACTGCAGACATTGACAACAGGGTTAACAGCTAGATGGAAATTCGATGAGAACTACTATCCAAAAATATTCTATCTGTGACAATATTCTCCAACTTTGTACAATTTGGAAACAGTTTTCTGTTTTAATATGCTGAATATTCCTTGCAATTTTGCCTAGGGATAAAAAGTAAATTCGTATGGCTTTTGTTGGTGGGGAGTCCCTTGCGGGAAGGTCCCACCGCCTGAATATATATAATTTAAGCTGTCAATGGGCCTTACGACTGTCATACTTCAGCCGGGACCAACAGTTTAACGTGCCTATCCGATAACACGGGAGTGATCTGGTTAAAAAACTTTTGGTATTGAGAGGGTTTGAACCCGGGATCTCTTGCCTTAATCTCTATGCCTAGGGGTGACAGTATTTTTATAACTTGGTTGAATTTGGAAACAGTTTTTTTGTTCCAATATGCAGAATCTCCCTTGCAATTTTGCCTAGGGGTGACAATATTATTTTTCCAACGTCGTTGAAATTGGAAACAGTTTTTTTGTTCCAATATGCTGAATCTCCCTTGCAATTTTGCCTAGGGGTGACATATTATTTTTTCAACGTCGTTGAAATTGGAAACAGTTTTTTTGTTCCAATATGCTGAATCTCCCTTGCAATTTTGCCTAGGGGTGACAATATTATTTTTCCAACGTCGTTGAAATTGGAAACAGTTTTTTTGTTTCAATATGCTGAATCTCCCTTGCAATTTTGCCTAGGGATAAAAAGTAAATTCGTATGGCTTTTTGGCTTTTTTTGGTGGGGAGTCCCCTGCGGGAAGGTCCCACCGCCTGAATATATATAATTTAAGCTGTCAATGGGCCTTACGACTGTCATACTTCAGCCGGGACCAACAGTTTAACGTGCCTATCGATAACACGGGAGTGATCTGGTTAAAAAACTTTTGGTATTGAGAGGGTTTGAACCCGGGATCTCTTGCCTTAATCTCTATGCCTAGGGGTGACAGTATTTTTATAACTTGGTTGAATTTGGAAACAGTTTTTTTGTTCCAATATGCTGAATCTCCCTTGCAATTTTGCCTAGGGGTGACAATATTATTTTTCCAACGTCGTTGAAATTGGAAACAGTTTTTTTGTTTCAATATGCTGAATCTCCCTTGCAATTTTGCCTAGGGGTGACAATATTATTTTTTCAACGTCGTTGAAATTGGAAACAGTTTTTTTGTTCCAATATGCTGAATCTCCCTTGCAATTTTGCCTAGGGGTGACAATATTATTTTTCCAACGTCGTTGAAATTGGAAACAGTTTTTTTGTTTCAATATGCTGAATCTCCCTTGCAATTTTGCCTAGGGGTGACAATATAATTTTTTCAACGTCGTTGAAATTTGAAACAGTTTTTTTGTACCAATATGCTGAATCTCCCTTGCAATTTTGCCTAGGGGTGACAATATAATTTTTTCAATGTCGTTGAAATTGGGAACAGTTTTTTTTTTATTCCAATATGCTGAATATTCCTTGCAATTTTGCCTAGGGATGACAATATTTTTCCAACGTCGTTGAAATTGGGAACAGTTTTTTGTTTCAATATGCTGAATCTTCCTCACAATATTGTCTAGGGGAGACAATATGTTTTATAATAATTGTGTTGAACTTGGCAACTATTTTTTGTTGCAATATATGCTGAATATTCCTTGCAATTTCGCCTAGGTGTGACAAAATAACGGCATATAGTAATGAATATGGTATGCTAAATATTCCTTGCAATTTTTTCTAGGGTTGACAATATAACGGCATAGAGTAATGAATATGGTCTTGACATCAGTGTGAAGAAGACAAAACTTATGATTACAAGCAAGAATAACATAAATGTAACCTATAGAAATATAGCTACCTGACAACAATCATAAATGAAAATAATGGGATATTACTGAGGAAATAAAATGAAGAATAGGATGGGCCAGACCAGCTTTCAATAGAATGGGCTCCATCAAGGCCACTCTAGATGAGTTCTTCTAGAGTGGCTTTTGCTCCATCTTCAAGAGCAAGAATTTCTCCCTAGAAACAAAGATAAAAATGCTCAGGTGTTATGTGTATACAGCCCTATTAAATGGTGCAGAGTCCTGGACTCTGAATGAGGCTATTAATAAAAGACTGTTTCATTCGAGATGTGGGCATACAGAAGAATTCTGAGGATACCGTCGACTGATCACATTGAGGTTCTCAGGAGAGTGAGGAGAGCATAGAGATAATCACCACCATCATATGCAAAAAGATCCAGTATCTGGGACAGATGCTTGAGACATCTTGGACATGTTATGAGAAACGACGTAAGATATGCTCTAATACGGGTGATTCTTCAAGGGAAGATTTTTGGAAAGAGGGGCCAAATCGAAGAAGAATTTCTTGGCTAAACAACATCCGATCCTGGTGTGGAAAAACCTCCATAGAAATATTTCGTGGATAAAGTGAAAATCGTCATGTTGATCGCCCATGTTCGTAGCGTACAGACACAATAATAAGAAGAATTATTGGAATTTTGTCTGCTTTTAATAGTTATTCCACGCGTCTCTAATAATATTGTAAAATATCATATTAAAATAATACTGAATATAAAATTACAATAATGTAAAATAGTTTAATATAATTGACCGAGCGAATTGAGGTCTAAGATTCAAGTCTACGGTTTGGTATTTCTCTTAATGTTTATATGTTTTAATGTTTATATGTTTATATGTTGCGCATTTACGGCGAAACGCGGTAATAGATTATCATGAAATTTGACAGGTATGTACCTTTTTTAAATTGCGCGTCGACGTATATAGAAGGTTTTTTTGGAAATGTTGCATTTCTAGGATAATATAAAAGGAAAAAGGAGCCTCCTTCATACGCCAATATTAGAGTAAAAATCAGACTATAGAATTATTCATCATAAATCAGCTGACAAGTGATTACACAGATGTGTGGAGAAGCCAGCCTATTACTGTATTTGTATAAGGTCTATAGTTTCAATCAAAGACCTTGAAGAGGTATGCATCTTTAAGCTGCGTTTACACCAAAGTTATTAACAAAATGTTAATAACTCAATCCTTATAAATTTTATTAGATTGAACGCAAGTTGACAAACACACAGGTTCATCATGTGTATGATAAGTTATGTTCAATCTAATATAATCTATAAGGATTGAGTTATTAACATTTTGTTAATAAATTTGGTCTAATCGCAGCTTCAAGGTCTTTGGTTTCAATATTTTTGTTTTACAGTCATGGTATTATTATGCGTGTCCATCAGTATCAATATTCTCACATTCGAAAAAACTAATATAATAGGTGATTAAAGATAATCAAATGAACTAAATAATGCTGAAGAAATTATAATATTTTTGATTGAAAAAATTAATTTTCATTAGATGGAAAGATTATCACGGAACTGGATGAATATTATATAAATTCTGGAATAGAAATATATTCTATTCCATTTTTAAATTAACATAAATATTAATAAATTATGGAATACAAATTCAAACGTGAACTGATTTTGTTAACATTTAAAACAGTTGACATCAGGTAGTTGTGGATGAGAATACTGCGTGAGGTCTACTGTTCACAGAACTACTAGTATTAACGAATAATATTAACGAATAAAATATGATTGATTATTTTGAACAAGAGTGAACAATAAATATCACATCAGATATAAATTAACATCAACATTATTATTAACATTTGTGTAGTCACCCTTGTCTATCATTCGACAGAGCAGATAGTTCCATCCTTTTTCAGCTCCGGAACGTTGCCAGATCATTGAAAAATATTTTCATTGTCGAATAAAATATGATTGATTATTTTCAACGAGAATGAACAGTGAATGATACATCATATATACCGGTATCAGCTAGATAGAAGGCGGAGAATCGGCAACGCTGTTACCTTATCTTCCTCCACTGCTATTATAACGTGGACCTCACTAGAGAATAAGGTGCTCAGCAAACCCACAAACCATTCGACTGTTGTTTATATTAGCAACGTTGTCAAATTCACACCTTACCCTAGTGACAGCTCAAACCACCCCCTATTTCTATCCTGTATTCTAGCCCTTTCAACCCCCAAACCACACCCTACGTCACCATTTATCCAAACAAACCCCAATTTCAGTAATAGTTTGTTTTTAGTGAAACGTTGTGACTTACCCAGAGACGGAAGATGTTGACTCCACGCTGTATTCACACAGACTGCCGGTCTGACAAGTTAGGAACGGATAGAGAGGCGCGGGTACACTGTAGATAACTGCGAGTGGGGTTAGGCCACACTGCACCGTGATAAGGCAGTGTAGCCGGGCCTTGGTTGCAATCAATACACCTCCCACCACCCCATTCACGGTTGGTGCAGTTACTACCCTTTCCGGAAACATTGGCTTGCTAACAGCTGTTCTATTGCGTTGTTATCATTGTTGTTACAGGGGTAGTTTTTATGATGATTTGATATATTTATGGACTTATAAAATAATTGACCGAGCAATGTGAGGTCTGAGATTCAAGTCGATGGTTTGGCATTTTCTTGATGCTTAAATGTTTATATGTTTTATGTTGTGCATTTACGGCGAAACGCGGTAATAGATTTTAAGAAATTTGACAGTTATGCTCCTTTTTAATTGCGCGTCGACGTATATACAAGGTTTTTGGAAATTTTGCATTTCAAGGATAATATAAAAGGAAAAAGGAGCCTCCTTCATACGCCAATATAAGAGTAAAAATCAGACTATAGTATTATTCATCATAAATCAGCTGACAAGTGATTACACAGATGTGTGGAGAAGCCAGTCTATTGCTGTATTTCCATAAGGTCTATAGTTTCAATCAGGTACTTGTGGATGAGAATATTGCGTGAGGTCTACTGTTCATAGAACTACTAGTACTAGTAGCTCGGTATTACCATGTATGGAAATACAGCAATAAACTGGCTTCTCCACACATCTATGTAATCACTTGTCAGCTGATTTATGATGAATAATTCTATAGTCTGATCTTTACTCTTATATTGGCGTATGAATGAGGCTCCTTTTTCCTTTTATATTATCCTTGAAATGCAAAATTTCCAAAATCCTTGTTTAAACGTAGACGCGCAATTAAAAAAGGAACATACCTGTCAAATTTCATGAAAATCTATTACCGCGTTTCGCCGTAAATGCTCAACATACTGTATAAACATTTAAACATATTTTGAAATGCCAAACCGTCGACTTGAATCTTAGACCTCACTCTACTCGGTCAATTATAATAGCATCAGTTTTCTACTAAAATCTGTTTGCTATTAACGTAGCAAGTCAAGTAGTAACTGTGGAAAGTTAACTAATTCATTATGGTAACAATATTTATAATGGTGGAGTCGCTTGGCTTGCGAGAGGTTAAATTGATCTAACTCTATAACTCATGAAAAAGGAACTATAATTGAAAAGATTAAACAAAACAAATAATATTTTGGAGAACTAAATAATCTATTTAATTAAATCTGTAACTCAAAATTAAACTTAAAACTAAAATAAATATTAAGGAAAATTTTTAAATACAGTAATAATAATTATTATAAATATGACAGATTTGCCTTCAATAAGATCGATGTATTTAGTCTAGTCAAATGGTCATTTTTCTGGAAACAGCAGCGAAAGAATTTTTCTCCACGGTTCTATAGATGTATTTTAGGGCGCTGAATTCAAATCTGAAACCTCTGGTTTCTCGCTTTGCTCTGTTGCCAGATCGGCTTTTAAAAATGTAGAATTAATAATTAAAAGATAAAATATTTCATTGTAATTATGAGAAAAAAATCATTATTAATTATTGAGAAATATAATTTTTGCTGAATAAAATATAAGGTATTTTTTAAACGAGAAGTAGAAGTTATGTCACATCAATCAACCTGTATCAGCTACCGTCTATATAAGGCATAGACAAGACAGAAAATCGGCAACGTTGATCTCCTATCTTTCTCCCCTGCCATTATAACGTGGACCTCACTATAGTCCAACTAGCTTTGGAATTCCTATTGAGAGTGAAGAACAGGTCCCCATTTCTAAAACAAGTGCCGGTTGCACAAAAGCCGGTTAAATTTTAACCGTGATTAATTCCACGAGATCAAATCAGAAAAGCCGTCTTCTCTGATTGATTCTTGTGAAATTAATCACGGTTAAAATTCAACTGGCTTTTGTGCGACCGGGCCTACCGCTGGAATCCAACTAACATGGAACAATGGAAAGCGTTTATGGGTTCCATTCAGAGTTGAACGGCTTGATCTGATAATTTCGCTAGCTGTGAATTCTGAACCGTCTCGCGGACAGAGGTTGGCTTTTGTTTCCGGCGAAGATTAATGGTTTCATTTGTTCTAAGTGTCAGTGAGACGTGAGTGGCCTGAATTTCAAGAGATCTGCTCAAAAACGCATTCTGTTCAAACCTTCCGCTGATGGTTTATAACAGCTGACTTTAGCTAGTAGCGAGGTCAACTTATAATGGCAGTGTTTGATTAACATTGGTGTTGTTATCCTTGTCTATCATCTTCGCATCATCTTTGTATCATCCACGTATCATCTTCGTATCATCTCCTATCATCTTCCTATCATCTACGTATCATCTTCATATCATTTTCATATCTTCTACAAATCATCCTCGTATCATCTTTGTACCTTCTACGAATCATCTTTGTATCATCTTCATATCATCCATGTATCTAATTCGTATCATCTACATATCATCTTTGTATCATCTATGTATCTACTTCATATCATCTACGTATCATCCACGTATCTACTTCGTATCATCTACGTATAATCTTTGTATCATCTATGTATTATCTTCGTATCATCTCCTTATCATCTACGTACCACTTTGTATCATCTTCATATCTTCTATGAATCATCTTCGTATCATCTACGCATCATCTACGTATCTACTTTGTATCATCTACGTATCATCTTTGTAACATCTACGTATCTACTTCGTATCATCTCCTTATCATCTACGTACCACTTTGTATCATCTTCGTATCTTCTATGAATCATCTTCGTATCATCTACGTATCATCTACGTATCTACTTTGTATCATCTATGTATCATCTTTGTAACATCTACATATCTACTTCGTATCATCTACGTATCATCCACATATTATCTACTTCATATCATCTATGTATCATCTTTGTATCATCCACGTATTATCGTTGTATCATCTCCTTATCATCTACATACCACTTTGTATCATCTTTGTATCTTCTACAAATCATCTTCGTATCATTTTATGTATTGTGACAACACATTTAGTAAGCGGGCTGGCATAGCTCAAATTGATAGTAGCGAGCAGCAATATCGATAAGATAAGATGCCAGCCAGCTATTACTCCGATTCATGCAGCTTTAATATAATAAAGATTTCATTTCAATACCTTATTATAAATGTAAATGTCTGTCAAGTTATATTTTTAATTATTATTATATCCTCTCTCTCGGAAAGGTGTTCTCAAAATTATCCCTCTACCTCCATGTTCATTTAGTCCTCTTACATTGAGAGTATCGTTTCTCTCTTTTGCAATAATTGAGGGTGCTTACCCCCCACCACCATAACTTTGGGGAAGTATTAGCCTACGGCGCTATCTGCCAAAGTAACGGGACTCTTTCCCGGCAACTTAGAAGGAGCTCGGCCTGTTTTTGTCAATCTTCTCTAGACTTCTCCTGGACTGGCTCGAAATCGGTTTAAGTGGGCAGTTGATTTATGTTGATATAAGTGCGTGTAGAGTGAAAGACTGATTCCAAAGACGTACCTGTACTGCTCTACCAGCTGACGGCTATCAGGGAACGAACGCTTAAAAAAAACCGGTGAGTCTGTTCCTCTATTGAAAAATTAGTTTAAAGGACCCTTAGGTCAGAACCAGTTCTCACAGTATCATTTTCGTATCTACTTCGTATTTTCTACATATCATTTTCGTATCTTCTACGTATCATCTTCGTATCTTCTACGTATCATCTTTGTATCATCTACGTATCATTTTCGTATCTTCTACATATCATCTTCGTATCATCTACGTTCATCTACGTATCATCTACGTATCATCTACGTATCATCTTCGTATCATCTACGTATCATCTACGTATCATCTACGTATCATCTTCGTATCATCTACGTATCATCTACGTATCATCTACGTATCATCTACGTATCATCTACGTATCATCTACGTATTATCTCTGTATCATCTTCCTACAGTGAGGTCCACGTTATAATGACAGTTTTAATGTAGCCGATTATTTGACATGCATTTTTACAGTCCGAGATTACCCATTGTTTAAAAATTAAAATTGTTGATGATGGTGAAAATCCATGACAAGTAAAATTGGACTGAAAAATGTATGTCTGTAGGCAGTCGGATACGATGACGGGACCTGGAACTATCTACAGCAGATAATCGGGCCCGGCTCTACCCCTCTGTTATGAGACACCATTCTCCAGGAAATTGGAGGAAAAAGGCCGAAATTTTGGGGGTTTTCGGTGGTTTTGGGGGTGAAGTCGCCCTCTGGTGTAGATACCTCCATCAGATATAATAATAATTATTATTCATCCTTGGAAAAACAGCTGATAATAATTATTTCGTCATCTGTTAATGATGGAAGTGAGTAAGCGAGTTCATGTGTGAAGGACATTAAAAGGATAATTATTATTCATCCTTGGAAAAACAGCTGATAATAATTATTTCGTCGTCTGTTGTTGATGGAAGTGAGAGAGCGAGTTCATGTGACTGTGGCAAAATTATGACTCAGCTGTTGAACTTTTGTGATCATTCAATCGGTACTAAGTGACAATTGCGAAAAAGCCAGGTAATTTTCAATCCTGATTAATTCCAGTAGATCCATCTTTTTGAAATGGTCTTCTCTGATTCGGTTCATTTGGAATTGATCAGTATTAAAATTTAACCGGCTTTTGAGCAACCGGGCCTTTGTGAGGGAAATGTTTGCATTCCTCTGGGAATCGATCTCAATTTACTGTGATTAGATAGAACATTTCTGTATGAACTATGAATGTTATTATAATTTCTTCTTCGTAATAATTTTTTATGCTTTTGTACTCCAGAGCGAAGCTCGGTCCCCCATATTTCTAATAATTTTAAAAAATCATATAATAATTATGAAATGCGTTTCTCATATTATAACACTGACACTCGCTAAAACTGCTAGTAAATATGTTTTTCTCTAAAAATGCTGATTTGAAGTGTAAACTACAAAAATAAATATACAGAACAGATGTTCCATTATTGGAATTGAAAACATCCACCGGGTGACTGTATTCATTGTTTAAACTCGCTGCACTGCGCGATGCACTGTTCGAGGTTCGGTTGGTATGTGTGGACGTAACTTTAAGATACAGGTATACAAATAGAGCTTATCCTACACAGCTTCTGGTCCCTCCTGACATATGAGTAAGCATAATTATAATAGACCAATAGGGAAGCGAAAACCCGGTTATGGAGTACACATTAAATCACGTGGGATATTATCAAATTCTACCCCGCGTGGAAACCCCTCTTCCCCAATGGATACGGGGTAAATTCAATAAAACGCTCCATAATAAATCAGGGGTCATTCAAGTGGGTCAAACCTATTTGGGAAATCAGGGGTCATATTCAATAGATCGGGGTCCCTGAGGTGGGTCAACATATTTATGAAATTCACATTCTCTCAAACCACCCTCAACCCCTAATATTAATACCCCTTAATTATACAATATATTATTAATAGATTTAGTATATTAACAAATTATTAGCAATATTGGGAGCTAAGCTTCGCTCTGGAGTACAAAAGCATAAAAGTAGGGAAAGTGAGAATACTGCCCCAAAGCTGGCTCAAACCTGCCCAAACCTGGCTCAAAGCTGCCCCCAAATCTGCCCCAAATCTGATTCCTGGTTCTAAACCTTGCCAATCCAATGTAATCTGACTAACCTAACTAGCCATACCCTAATCTCACAATAAACTCAAATGAAGATTTCCCACTTTTTGGACAAAAAAAAAAAACTAGATCCAGCTTTTTTTTTATTTCTTGAATAACTAAGAAACCGTTAATTTTACAAAGAATCTACAAGAGTAACTTTTTCCAGTAAATCTAATAACGAATCCTTGGACCACCCATGTGTCAAGAGTTGAACAAAAAATAAGGATCTCAGGGGAAAACTGGATCCAGCTTTTTTTTTATTTCTTGAATAACTAAGAAACCGTTAATTTTACAAAAAATCGACAAGAGTAACTTTTTCCAGAAGCTAAAACAATAAACCACAAATCCATTGACACCCCATTTGTCAAGATGAACAGAAAATAAGGATTCCTGGGAAAACTAGATTACAGCATTTTTCAATTTCTTGAATAAACTAAAGAAAAACGTTAATTTTACAAAAACTCTAAAGAGTAATTTTTCCAGTAAATCCATTGTCAAGATCTGAACCGAAAAATTAGATCCAATTTCTTGAATAACTAAGAATAATTTTTTCAGTAAATCCATGTGTGATCTGTGCCACTGAATGAAATAATAGTGGACTGTAAGAAATGCTTTGTAAATAAAAATGTTAAGATGTATGAATTGTATATATTATTGTACTACTGCACAAATCAAACATGCTAAAAAATGAATGATAATTAATAAAAATGGTAGCTGGGAAAGACGCCAAATAAAAGTAAGGTTTAAGTAAAACAGTTCAATAGATTTATTATATACTTTGAGAAACGTGACATATTGTCTTAGATTTAGGAAATGCCACACAGGGCAGTTGACTGACGAGATACGAATAATGACTCAATAGTCAGGAGTACAAAACAATAAAAATGACATAATAAAAAATTGAGACAATCAGTTGAAATATGATAAATTGACTCAATAATCATGAGTACAAAACAAAAAAGATACATAGTAATAAAAATTGAGATTGTCAGTTGAAAAATGTTGAATTGCTAACAGGAAAATTTAATTTAGGTACTAGACCAAATTCCTAGTAAAAAAACAATTTGTGACTAATGAACAAGTACAAAACTACTATATGTAATGCTCCGTAATGAGTTAATGAATAAATTCAAAGAGAAAATAAACTTTCAAATGGCAATAAGTAATAGAGAAAAGTCAGGTCAATGAGTAATCGCAAAAAATACAAAAGGTAAAGGTTAAACTGCCAAAAACAGAACAATTGAAATGTAAATACTAAAGGTAACAAAAAAACGAATGCTTCAGGACTATTAAAACCTTTGTAGTTCTGGATAGGTTTTATTAGATACACTAAATAATCATGAGTTGAACGTCAATTGAAAAGCATATATTCAATGTAATTAATAATTTTAAGACAATATAAAATAGGTAGTACAGTGAAATGAAACAGACACTGTATTCAAGAACGTAATTGACAATGGCTTAGACTAACTCTTAATGCTTGATATAATAAGTCAAATATGAATAATAAGTCAACAAAAAATTAATTGGAAGTTGATCGATATTAATAAATAAGAACAATGAAAAAATGTAAAGTACAAATACTTGCAATACTTCCAAAAATATTGGTAAAAAGTTGTGTCTACAATGGGAATCGCGAATTTAGAATAAATAATCCAAGTAAACCCTGAAAAGGTCAAATAATAATTAAAAAACAAGGCAATGAAACAAATAATGAAAAATGCTGATAATGATTCAAAATTGATACAGAATACTTATCAAATGCATGAAGAGCATGAGATCCAATCTTGAATTGGATGGGCAGTACATCGAGACCCCCTCGATGATACCGGACGATGGTGGAGACCTGGATGGACCCACGAAATGGAGCGGACCAGAGCGAGCTACCGGAGCTGGAGGACGGCGAGCCATGAAGAGCGGCGACTTGGATGACCCGCAGGCAGGACAAGAATCAATCCGAGCGACAGACTCCGGACTGGAATGGTGACGAATCAGGATAGCCAACAGCGATGGCTCAGTGGTGACGACACAGGAACGGCGGCGACACAGCGATGAGTGGGTAATGTCAGGTTAACTATTGTCAGTGCAATACGGGCAAGACTGACACAATGACGGTGTGACACAGTTGAGATATGCAACACATAAACTTGAAAGTAACGTAGCTGAAGATTCACTGAATTTGAATTGAATGAACCGTCCAAAAGTTAGGCACGGTGAATGAAGTGCAAAGTTAATTGATTGGCTACGGCCAAAAATCACAACACTGATGCTAAGTGAATGTCTGAATAGACAACCATCCAAATGCTTGGCATGGTGAATGAAATGTAACAAATGTTCGTAGATCACTAAAAGAACTGGTTGAAACTGATACACCATCTACGGGGTAGACATGAAAATTGCTAATACTGCGATCTAGCAATGAATGATTAGGTAGCTAGTTGACTAACCTAACAAAACGGATACAGAGCAGAACGTCTGACTGCACCGTGAAATGATGAGAGTGTGATCTTGGAATGCAAGCAACACACCAGTAATAATGTCCCGCGAGACCAGAATTACTTCAATGAAACGAATGAATGCGAAATTGGGCCTCAAGCCCTACCAAAAATGCCTACCGCTAAATGCATGTTCAGTTCAATCATAAACTTGTTGCTGAATGTTGAATGTTCTGGAAACTGGATTTTCATAATCAGTAATATAAAAGTGATTTGAGTTCTCACACTGAGAAGTGAATAAATTTAAATTGAAGATAAAAATTCGAAGCACTCGTGACGAATGAAACGTGTTGGAACATACCAAATACTGATGATGAAGATATTTCACAAACTAACGAACCGAAATTACTGAAACTTTATCGAAGCACTGGAAGAAACATTCTACGTTGAATAAACATGAATTTAAAACTGAGAAATGAAAATTTTGAATTGAAAGCGACGAAAATTGAAGAACGGAAAAAAGCTGATGTGAACTGTTACGCCATTGCTGTGTGAAGAAGGAAACAGAAAAATGCATGCACGAACCGCGCTGCAAGAAGCCGCGCATAGCCACGTCGATGAAAAAGATATGCGTAAAAAACGTCTAGACACGGTAGGAAATACTCCGAATAATATAAATAATACCAAAATGCACAATAAATTAATGTACAATGTAGCATGACAAAAAACTGATGTAATCCGTGAACTGCAGAAAACAGTGAAAGTGGACCGATGACAAAGTGACTTGCGCACTAACGCGACAAGTTGGGACAAGAACACAATGCATAGTGCGAAATCTGACATCCATTATTTGTCAAGGGATCCTAACTCTGAAACTGAGCAACAAGCATTTTTATGTTGAGACCCTATCTTAAGCCAACCTCAGCACTAAACCCCCCCCCGTGGGGGGGGTGGGGGGTCTTGACCCTCTGCCTTTAACCAGCTAAGCTTGAAACTCACCTCGGGTTGTATTAAACATTTATTATAAAAGATCATGAGTGTTGATAAATTTGGTCGATATGTTGATAAGATAATAATAGTGATATTAATGTTGATCAAAAATTTGATTCAGAATTTTTTCCATTTTTTACAATGTATACCATTAGCTGCAACTTTCATACCAAACATCAATCTCATAATGAAAAAGAATGGAAGTATATGACTGATCCAAACTTAATCCAACAATTCTCACTTTCTTCTGGAATCTCTTTTAAAGAATGGTATGAAAAAAATGTAATAATATAGGTGAAAAATCTTAGGTTTAGGTGAGTACACCCAGAAAGAAATTGTAGATGTAGGTGAGTACACCCAGAAAAAAATGTAGGTTTGGTTACCCGACCAAGAACATTATTCAACTTTAATGAAAAATCTAAGCTCATAGATGACACTATATCATCACAGTCAGTATTTTGCTTTGAAAGAAGCTGATAAATTGAATAATAATAAATAAAAGCTTTAAAATTGAATTTGAAGAAAATGGTTGAGATCAAGACAAGAACAATTCTATAAATCATGGGATGATACTGAAGGTAAAATATTGATACATTGTAGATAATACTTTTTGATTGAATATTGTCTAGTTCTTTGTTATTTTATAGAAGATTTATAATACTCTTTTTACTGTTCCACTCAGTGGTGTATATTCAAACTCATTATCATAGAGGATTAAACAGTAGGCACTGGTTTTTTCTGAGAAATTATTTGTTGTTTCCAATGTCAACTTTATGTCTATTGCACCAGATTTCAATAGTTCATTTTGCTTACTACAGTCTATAACAACCAATGGTGCATATTCATCAAATGTTTTATACTCAATTGATGTACTGCTGTTATAAGGATAGTATTCATTCTGGAATTCAGAGAACATGTGATACAATAAATGTTTATTACCAACAATATTTTCATAGGGGGATGATTGAGCATTTAAATAGAGATTAACATTGTTCAGATTACAGAAATCGAAATGTGACCTGTTAGCAGTTATAACATTTTTCCTATTCTTTTGTAATCCAAGAATAATGAATCTAGGTTTCAATATGTTCGAAGTTGTCTTAACTGTCCATTGAAGATTAGTAGTTTCAGGTATTTGTGGAAATTCATGCAATTCCATGATCTGAATGGAATGGTAATTGGTATATCACTATGTGTTAAACTCAGCAGATCAAGACGAACAGTGTCAGAAGCATGTATATAGGGTACTTTCCATTGTAGTTTTGTAATATCAATTTTCACCGATTTTGCTGTCTCTGATTCAATACAATTTAAGTCTGATGATGATCTCAATAGAACAATTTCCTGACGAACATTTAATAGAACTTTTCTATAGTCTTCCATTACACCTAACCACATATCCAAAGGAATGCAAAAGCAGAATTTATCTAAACTTTTCCATCCAGTCAACTTCCATCCTGCATTCTCCATAATTTTTTCATTGAGTTTTGATTGACGTAGATAGTTTTTCATGGTTGTTGTCAATCCTACATTACGTGTGCGATCAACTTCAACCCCTCCCAATTCATATCTGATTTCATCAAATAGGTATGCAACTCCATTATTGATAAGTGAAAAGTCCTTGGTTTCAACATCATTCTTATCTTTCACTTTGATTTCGCCTTCAATTATGAGAAAACTTCTACTTGGAAGTGTATAAATATCTTCTTGTTTTAAACTAATTCGAATTTCATCATTGTAATTAATGTCTGTTGAATATATGGTGTGTGAGTGATACTCATATTTGGTAATACTCTCATCAAGATGTACACTCTGATCAACAAGTAATATATCCGACTTGACTTCTTTCTTATACATTTTTATTATATTTTTTCTTCTCAATACAACCTGAGGTGAGTTTTCAAGCTTAGCTGGTTAAAGGCAGAGGGTCAAGCCCCCCCCCCCAACCCCCCCACCACAGGGGGGGGGGGGTTTAGTGCTGAGGTTGGCTTAAGATAGGGTCTCAACATAAAAATGCTTGTTGCTCAGTTTCAGAGTTAGGATCCCTTGACAATAATGGATTTACTGAAAAAAATTATTCTTAGTTATTCAAGAATTGGATCTAATTTTTCTGTTCAATCTTGACAATGGATTTACTGGAAAAAGTTACTCTTGTAGATTTTTTGTAAAATTAACGGTTTCTTAGTTATTCAAGAAATTGAAAAAAGCTGGATCTAGTTTTCCCATGAGATCCTTATTTTCTGTTCAATCTTGACAAATGGGGTGTCAATGGATTTTTTATTAGATTTACTGGAAAAAGTTACTCTTGTAGATTTTTTGTAAAATTAACGGTTTCTTAGTTATTCAAGAAATAAAAAAAAAGCTGGATCCAGTTTTCCCATGAGATCCTTATTTTTTGTTCAATCTTGACAAATGGGGTGTCAATGGATTCGTTATTAGATTTACTGGAAAAAGTTACTCTTGTAGATTTTTTGTAAAATTAACGGTTTCTTAGTTATTCAAGAAATAAAAAAAAAGCTGGATCTAGTTTTTTTTTCCAAAAAAGTGGGAAATCTTCATTTGAGGTTTATTGTGAGATTAGGGGTATGGCTAGGTTAGGTTAGATCAGATTACATTGGATTGGGCAAGGTTAGAACCAAGAATCAGATTTGGGGCAGATTTGGGGGCAGCTTTGAGCCAGTTTGGGGCAGGTTTGAGCCAGCTTTGGGGCAGAATTCTCACTTTAACCCCTACTCATAAAGAATTTATTACGAAAGGAGTAATTTTTATTATAATAACATTCATACAGAATGTTCTATCTAATCACAGTAAATTGAGATAAATTCCAAGAGGAAT
>NW_024091404.1:0-19821 GCF_014356525.2 Nilaparvata lugens
AAAGAAAAGAAAGAAAGAAAGAAATATTTATTGCCAAAATCATTAAACAAACTTTACAAATGTGAAAAATATAAAAATTTTCATATACAATACATTGCAAAAACTTAAAATTAAAATATTTTCCATTTAAAAATCGATTATAATATTATCATTGGCGTTACCAGCAAAACTAAGTAGTTTGAGCGATGGCAACGAGTAATCAGTCGGCTATAATTAGTGGCTTGAGATTCAGTCGAAAATAGAAAAAATATAATAAAGAAAAAAGAAACATATGGAATGTATGAAAAACTAGAAAAAAAATAAAATTTCAATCCGAAAAGAAGAAGTACTAAGAGTGAAATACTAAGAGAGCAGAAAAACTAGAATGAATTCATAATAATTTAAAAACTCAAAAGAAAAAGAGATGATTCATGTAATTATTAATCTACAATTCACTGTACATATGTAATCCATTTAGTAACATAATGTAATTCATTTGTAGCATATATGCAATTCCTTTTGTAAGCAAAGAGAGAATTAGAAAAACAATACAATACAGTACACATGACACAAAAAATAAAACTTAAACTCAGAGAGAGAAAATTAATCTGGGAGTATAGCCCTACTAATAATAAATTCAGAGGAACTGAGGAAGACAGTATATGTACATCAAATTAAAATATTTTAAGTATGATATCTTCTGTCTTTATCCAGCTTTCAATTTTTAATTTAAGTGCTTTTGTAGGTTTTCTTGCAATGAAATGTTCTGGCATAAAATTAATAAGCTTTTTTGTTGTATAGTTGAATTGTCTTCTGCATATAGTTAGATCTGTTCGAGGAACAAAGCATCTATTTACTGATCTAAAACTATAATTAGTTGAATGAGGTGTAAAAAGATGTATATGGTTGCTGATATATTTAACAAGATTTCTGATATACAGTTGCCTAACTGACAGAACTCCGAACTCCATAAAAAGTTGCTGGCTAGGGTACCTTCTATGCACTCCTAGTGCTGCCTTGAGGATACTCTTTTGAATAATATTTAGTTTATTGAAATGAGCATTAAAAGCACCACCCCAGACCCTAATTCCATACTGAAAAACTGATTGGGCGTATGCAAGATAGACCATTTTACTTAAAGATTTCTCTTTTAGTAAGCTCAATTTATAGATTAAGTTTTTTTATAGTAAGTTCATTGCTAACAGATTGAATAGGTCGTATTAACACTATCCCATTTACAGGAAAGAAAAACTTTCTTAAACTATTCTATAAACTATTAAAAACTACTATATAAAAACTAGGTATTCTATTTCTAGAGAAAAAATATTCTATACATAGGTATACTATGCCTATGTGTACTCTCATTTTTGCTATGGTACAATTTTCTGGGGAAACTCCCCAGATAGCCCACAAAGTGTTTTTAATCCAAAAAAGAGTTCGAAAGTAATAATATTTGGCTTTAAGCGCGAGACTCTTGTAAAGCATGTTTCAAAAAATCATGACACTGCCTTCTATCAACATTCATCAATTAGGTACGGTAACTTACTAATATATTTTGTTGTCTCACATAAATTTCAGTTTAGTGCAGAGAATCACCAGTATAATATCAGGAAAAGAAATTTAATAGCCAACCCATACACAGAAACTCTACATTAAATTTTGAAAATACTCCTTTTTATGCCGGATTGCGACTATTTAATAAACTTCCAGAAGTCACTAACAGAATTGAATGTATTACATTATTTAAGAAGGAAATCAGGTTAATTAGGAGATGTTATTTCATCGACGGATTTTAATTATGATATTTCTTACAATTCCTTTACTGTTTATATTAATTTACAATATTCAGTAAGCTTGGATCTTAGTTTGTTATATTTAATGAATTTGCTACTGTTACAAATGATCTATTCTTGGTTATAACTATAATTTAATGAGTAAATATTAACTTACTCTTAGCATAAAATGATAAGCCTTTCTTCTCATAAGCATCAGGTTCAAATTACAAGTGTGTTGACTGCTTTTAGATAGCATTTGTTCATAAAACTAGTTTCATTTACATTAAAATTGACATTGAAATCAGCATATAATATTAAATTATAATAACATTTATATGGCACATAATCTCGTATATCACTAAGACAGCATAGAAAGTTGTTAAAAAACTAACATCATTGTTATAGGGTCTGTACAATGACAAAACAATTATTTTTTCATTTGGAAGTTCAATTGCATTAGCTTCACAAACCATTTCTATACAATTTCCTTTACTTCTTTAATTCTTTGAATTCCAATCCATTAATTAAAAAAATTGCTGCTCTACGATGAATAGATTTTTTTCTTATGAATGGAAGTTAACTAATGGTATGTTGAAAAACACACAAACTTACACATAACAAACAGTAAGTTTAAAATGGATTCAAAGAATCCAAAAGCAGGCTTCAGTCGGTTAGTGAATATTTTATAATTTCTTTACAAAATTGAGTTCTACAGTAGTTGAAAGTGATAAAACCCTCGATTTGATTCTAATAGACAAAGCACCTAAAATACTGCATATTTATACTACCAGACACCAACATACAGTTCAAGAGTAGTTTTTATAATTCAGGATATTGACTAAATAATAAGATTCTTACCTAATAATTAATTGATAAATTAATACTTCCTACCAAATTTACTGCGATGCGAGTAAAAAAAATTTTGTTTCTTGTGTATTATCTCCACCGCACCTAACTCGATTGCGAATTATCGATGTAGGCTATCGAAGTGACATGAATTAAGGTAATCACTACACGACTCAACCATTTGGATTTATAAAATCACTTCACTTATAATTATGGGCTAATTTATTAAAATTAATAAAAACATGTAGTATCATTTTTATTTAGAACATTTCAACGTCTAGTTAATAAATCTGATTCAATTTGACTTGAATAATCCTATTTTTGATAAAATTTAAAGTAAATAATATGATTAACAATAAATCATTTTAACCATGAAATAACGAATAATTAATTAATAAATCATATGAAAATAAGCATAACATATATTATCTAGTATCAACTTGTTTATTTTTACATTTAAACTTGAAAATGGCCAAAGTAGGCCGAAAATAGTCTTTGAAACGTTTCAAATAAAAAGGGTACTACATGATTTCATTTTGTTTTTATAACTTTATACTTAGGTCGCCAATCACCTGAAAAGATGCAGCCTTCTACATACCAAGGTAATTAATATACTAGTATACCATTAATTTACAGTATACTTATTCAACATTTTACATAATACATGCAGTATTGATGATAATCAACAATATATTCCTCATTTTGATCTGACATGGTAAAATTCACCAAACGATGTATTGAATATTGCAAATTGAATGAAACTGATCTACAAAACCAACTATCTGTGTACGGCTAGAGGTTTAGTTTTGATTGGAAACTGGTTGTTGCAAGCGCAATCGTTTAGCAACTGTTGTTGCAAAACAGTTGCTCCGTGGGCTCTCGTCTTAAACTTCAGTGCTTGCATGCTGACTATAGCAACGCCTACAGTACCATTTCTTAGATTTGGAGAGAACTTTCACTCCACTACACCTAAGATGAAAGTTCTCCAAACAACCACTGCATGATACACTATCTTCACAAGAATCCAACTTGCATTCTGAACAAAAAAATGGATGATTGTTTCTTTTGAATTTTACCAAACTTTCAATACTTTTCCACGCGTCCGATGTGAAGTACTTTCTTATAGATTTTATTTCACATCTACTGTCCAAGCATCCAGAGCTCACCTTATTCTCATTCACTTCAACTTCATGTTTCTCGACAACTTGTCCGTCAAGTGCGAGGAAGGCTCTATCTCGTGTGATAAACCACTGGAGCATCAACAACTGCCGATCCCTACTCTTCTTTCTTTCAAACGGAATCATTCTGTTTGATTTCCCTTTTTTTCTCGGAAGCCCTATAACAGTACTATTAGCACCCTTTGGCCTGCCCTTCTGTTTCATTTTTTTGGGCATGAGAGGTAGAACAGGGGTTTCACCTGTTGACAGTTTTGTTTGTGGCATGCCTAGTCCCTCATTGAGGTCACCCACACTAGGAATTTCTATAAATGTGTTGTGGTGTACATTAAAACTGCCAATGTCAACTACAACTGAACTTTCTTTAACAAAGTTGTTTTCCACAGACACTTTACTATCATGACTGATTTTCATTGTTTGTCCGGTATTTGTTGAACTCTTCTTGCCACATGATTTTGCAACAGGCGAAGCATAATCATGGTCCAAAATGTGTGCATTGCTGATTAAGCTGGATTGCTGCATTGCTGACTCCTCTGGATTTTCGTCGAACAAGATGTGTTCGTGACTCATCAAGGATGACTGATCTAGATTTTCCTGATGGGTTTCTTCAGGTGGATCCACAAAAGACACTTCATCAAGATGAACCTCACTGCCACAAAAGGTTTCAACCTCCACAACAGAAACTTCTTTATCAAGTTCCCACAGTCTAATTATATCATTTAAAACTTGCATCCTTTGAGGAAACTGTCTACTAGATACTTCCGAAGCAAGTGTAGCTATTTTCTGAATTTTTGTGATGGCCATGCGGTATTTATCATTTTGTGACAAAACTTTCTTCGTAGACACAGATGACTGAGTAATGACTGCCTCTGCAAGACTTCTTGTGGTGTCTGTTAACATCAAACGACTATTGTTCAAATAGAATTCCTTAGTCCATCTTTGTGGGACAAGAATACTGTCAAAGAGAGGCAGAGAAAGTTTTTCTCTTACATGCAAGACATGGTGGCAAGGTAGATTGTAGGAGTAGAAGAATCGGCAGCTACATCTACTCTCTGAAGTCGTTAGGAGTCCTTGTGATGATGCAATCTGGAATTCACTAATTGAAATTTCACTAACTATTTGAACTTTATCTTTGAGAGCAAATCTATCATGAATCAAACCAAAAGCATATGGGGTGAGAACATGCAAGTAACAACTCTCATCTTCATGCACAATATCAACATTTAGAGGAACTTTCAAGAGAACTTTAGCAGCTTTTCCATCTCTCTCTGCTCTCAAACTCAACAACAAACATTCAAGATTTTTGAAAAGATCTGGAAGCCGTGAATGTCGCTGGACAACCTGCATGACTTTGGAATTGATCGATTCTAAGCGGTTATTTGTTCTGTTTCCAAAACTAACCGCAGTCTGAAGAGCTGGGACCCATTCTTCTTTTATTGGATGCCAATTTTTTTCGAAGTAATCGATGAACTTTATTAGTTTTAATCTTTTAATTTCATCATAGATGGAGTTATATTCATCCTCATTTTTAGAATAGGTCAATTTCTGGGCATACTCTTGGTACAGAACTCTTTCTCCACTAGAAATTCCCATCTTTTCACAGTTGATTTCTCTTTTAAATGATCTTAATGTGTGAAATAAACAGATCAACATTTCTGCCCTTTGAAACCCATTTTTAAAAGACTTCCTCTCTTGGAAGTCTTTGTCAGTCATAATTGTGACTGTATTTTCCCAAGCCGGATTATGCTTCTTGAATACCTCAACCATTTTATCTATGGTGAGGGCATCTTCTGAAGCAAGCAACATTAGAGCCACAATTTCTGAATTGCCATTGCCGTCCTCTACAATAAGAATGTACAAGGGGATTCGTAAGTTGGAAACTTTGTAAATTGCATCAACAAACAAAATTTCAGGATAAGTTGAGTAAGTTCTTTGCATCTCAATGTCCTGATAGAATAACCCAAGAAATTGATTTTCTTCATTGCTCACAATTTCAACAATATTACCATCTTTGTTCTGAAGATACTTCAATGTGTCCTGTAAACTGTCTTCTGAATCCTTTTTTGCATTGAGGTTGTGCAAGTCCTTTAACAATACCTTCTTGGAGGAGAGAAGTTCAGCTTGAAGCAATTTCTTGTTGACCCTCAATTTCAGCATATGCTGCACCATTTCTCTGGTTTCAATGTCTAGCTGACGCTGTCGAGGTAGAAGTGAATGAGTCTCCTGTAAAAAAAAACATTGATCAACTTACTGATGGAAATTACTGAGATATTGCAATTATTCATGTGCTAATGAATTAATCATTGTTATTAGACGAAAATCCAAATTAAATGCTGAAAATTCCCGGGCTGACAAATAATTTTTGAATAGTAGTGCTCACCGAATTCTATCTAGCTGTTTACCCTGTTGTCAATATTGCAGTAGCAGAAGTCTTCGGGGTGAATTACAGCATTTAATCTGGATTTTCGTTTAATAATAATAATTGATCAACTGGAAAAAATGATCAAAGAATACAATTTAGTATAAATGTTGCAGAAGAACCTCTACTATCTGAACTGATTGAGACCGGGGTTTCTATGGCAAATAAATATTCATAGGCATGGGCATATAGGTTCAGGGCATTTTGATGATGTACTTATGTATGAATCAATCAATCTGTGCTATGATGATTGTTAGGTAATTTGAACATCAAGTAAACCTATTGTTTGATTACATCAATAATTGAATATAATAAACAAGCAATATAGTCATGACAATTTGATCTGTTTTTAATCATTTCAATGCCAATTGAACCTAGTTCAATTTAAATTAGAAAACATTATAACAAAATAAACAATGTTTTATGGAGGTTTTACTTCAACGTTCCACTTTTGCCGGCAGAAGAGAATTTCTAGAAAACATACCATTATTGAAAAAGAGCACTGGGTATTTTAAATTCATCTTCAAGAAAAAAATCCTGCTGAGCCTAGGTACACATGGGCGGCAATTGCAGTAACCTCATCACGACTGCAATTTGCGGTCGACTAGTTAACTCGGGCAGCAATGCGACCGCACCGCTGCCGTCCAGTGCATGTGTGTGCTGCCTTATTTGTTTCTGTGGTCGTGTGTACTGCAACTGCCGCTCGTATGTACCCAGGCTAAGGATTCAGTGACCATTTATCCTTTATGCTATCACTTTGAACAAGACGCAATCATTGTTGTGTGTTAATTTTGAAATGTTGCTGAGACAAATTGAATAAATTTGATAAGTGCCAGTTTTAAAGAACTTTTTTCACTTGCTTGCAGGTAACTGATATTTTTAAACGCCGAATTTTGGGTGGCAAAAGAAGGGCGTTGAAAACACCACTGTTCATAGGGCCAATAAACAATAATTCATAATTGAGATTAGCCTACCTGATTTCGATCATGATTGTGCTCGTCAACGCAGGAGACCAAATCCAAAGTGTTGCCATCAGAAGAAACCCTGAATTTCATGACGAATGGACAGTTCTGTTTGTAGGTGCTGTAAAAATACACGTCAGAAAATTATCAAATAAATTATATTATTCATTGGTATCATGCATATTAAGTCAGATGAGACTTAATCTACCTTATGTTGAGCAGCGGTTACAGTGAATGGTAAAAGCGGCCTAAAACGGAGAATTCTGATTTTATTCAAATATAAGTCATGACTAGCACTACATGTTGCATTTGTTATGACAACCGATAATGCATTAGTACTGCTAGTAAAATTAGCTCAAGAAGATACTATAGAATGAATACTTCTTATTCAGCTGAGTTTTTTTCTGACATCCTTAACATGCATGGGCTAATTACCGTTTCTAATGTCGAATAAATAATTAAAAGAATAGAGCAAGGTAAACACCATTAAAAATCGTTAATCTGAAACATGATACGATTGGTGTAGGTAGTATATTTTACCTGCCCAGTTAGTTGGCGTCAAATTTGTTAGAGGCGTGCCTCTAAGCGGTGTGGCACACCTAACAAATAAATAAGCTTTTCCTAAAGCTCCATTCATATCCACCGACAACGACCGACAAGCAGCGTGCCCGACATCGAACGACAAGGTATGATTCAATGTAATTTGAGTGGACACGTCGTTCTGTGTCAGTGCGGTCAACTGTGGGGAGCAAACCTTGATGGTCGATTTCGAGCACGCTACGTGTCGGCCGTTGTGAATTGAACTACCTAAAATGGTCAGTTGGCTGCTGCTATATTAACTTAAGCAGACATATTAATGAATGAAGAATTACAAATGTGACGGAAATTTTTTTGGCATTTACATTGATTAACTAACTAACTTATCATAGATAACGTACATCACACCCCCTGTTGGTTGGGGGCTTTGAGTCGAACATCGTACTCAAGAATGTGTTGGAAACCAAAACTCTTGGAGTTGCCTTGGGGTCCCTTTTAGTTGTCTCCTATGACAAGCAGGGATACTGTGGGTTTCAACACATTCTTGAGTACGATGTTCGACTTGAGTTGCCTTGCCTTCAAACTCACGGTATCTGCCCCATCACGCAGTTTCGGAGGGGCAAAAAAAAACCCAAGACTAGAGATGGGTGAAACTCCAGGCACAAATGTGGGCAAGAGGATAAGTCGAGGGTCGCCGGGCACCCTAGAGGCAGTTTGGCGTCCTCTCTCTTGGTGGAAGGGCCTACAAAGGAGGCCAGGAGTGGACTCACGTAGGTCACGAGTTTTGTGGTGAGAGACAAAACCTCACCACTGCTCAAAGAAGGGCGGCCATTTAAGCAAAACTTCTTGGGAGAGGTGAGGCTTTTGACCCTGCAAAGTTTCGGAGGGGCAAAAAGTAAAAACCCAAGAGACCAGATGAGTAAAACTCCAGGCACAAATGTGGGTCAAGAGTCAGAATGCTGAGTCAAGGGTGGCCGGGCGCCCTATAGGCAGCTTGGCCACACCTTCCTCAGCGGAAGAACCTACAAAGGAGGCCAGGAGTGGAACTCACGTATATCACGAGGACTAATCAGTCTGAAGAGACTGGCAAGCATATCACACTTGATTGCAACAAGCAACCAGATGATGAATGGGATGTTAGTATAGGGAGAAACTCCTGGTTCTTGTAAAGGACACAGGTATTGGTTTGCCTAACTAATATACTACTTGGGAACTCAATAAGCTTCGTTTGACTTGTGGGGTTCTTTGAACCTTTGGATCCTTGAGTCCATCCCTTCAAAACAATAATAATGTACAGCACATGTCTACTTGGCGTCAGTTGATGATAAATATATATAAAAACAATGTACCTAGAATACAGGTATTCTAGGTACATTGGACAAAACCATAAAAATTAACATAAGGTAATGATTACAGACTACACTGTACAACCTCTTGTGTAATGTGTAGGCCTATAGACAGCCCATTAATTTCTAGACCTATTCTGGCATAAGATAACATGAAAAATTCGAGAGGGTCTGCGGTGGAGACCAAGGGAAGTAGGATCAGGATAGAATCACTTATTAGTTTCCCTATTGTATGCCTAAAGGATATTGTACAAAATTTCAGCTACCGTAGTTCTCTAGATATCCATGACAAGTGGAGAATTGGTGATGATTGAATTAGTGCTTTTTCTTTTATAGATACAGAGCAGAGATTAACTTAATTCACCTTGAAATGTTGTTATTCTATAGGTCCCAAGTTAGACTAATTTGTGAGGTGTGTAATAAACATAGAGTTATGAAGGGAGTTTCAGCTTAGATGAATCATGTGAAGGCCAAGCCAAAATAGATTATTGTTTTGTAACCGACACACTCTAGCCTACACAGGAAAATAAGTCCTCTAAATCTTAAGCTAGAACCAAATTTTGCTAGAATAACGAGTCACAATAACATGCTGAATCCATTATAACAATAATTTTGAAAAATCTGGGGTGGCCAGTAAGTTCACTTAAGACGAGAAGGCAACAAAAGGCAACACCGTATGCGTTAGGCCTGATCCTGACATTTATTTATTTAATCGCATACTTTATTTAATTTGTTTTTTATATTGCATACGGAAATATAGGTAATTGGCTAATGATTGAAAAAGCATAAATTAAGCCCATTTTTAGAAGTGGTACCTATGTTAGACTACGAGACTACCGTACCTAAAGACTCGATAAAGAAAGCCACAAAGCCGGCAATTATTGTTTTATGATTTCAGTAATCAGTCAATAAATACGTAGCCATAGTCATTTACCGTATGCAAATGCAAAAAACCAACTTACCTTTGTTTTGGTCGAAGTCCCTTGGACTTGCTTCTTGTAACACCACTATGAATACATTTGTAATTTAGTTCGTAGTACACGAGCTCTTCTTTTATGAAACGTATACTCCTCTTCTTCTTGCATTTTCTATTGTTCTGAATCGTTTTAAAAACATTGAATAAAATCGTTCTTTTCTTTTTCAGTAATAAACTTTTTTAAATCTTTAAAGGATGTAAACTTCATGATAATATTTAGAAATCATAACCATAACCAAAACCACAAACCACTCACATCAACCACATGTGTAAATAGTCAGCCGTGCATGCGCAAGCGAAAGCGAAATAGATCCGTGACGTCATGACTTTACCGGAAAGCGAATTGGATCCGTGACGTATAACTTTACCGAACCCGAATGGAGTTACGGTTACCGTAACTGTAACACTGCGAATTAACTGCAAAATCCACAACAAATCTATAAGCTAACCCAAGTAACAATGACGACAATGTTATAGAAGAGCAATCTTATGGCTACATTTAATTGAACTCAGGTACTTTCAATAAATAATACAAATAGTTTTTGGTCTTACTTACATTATTTCTAATTTGTTTTTATTTTTGATTCTTCAACTAACCTAAAAATTTAGGTTAGCTGGATGACAGTCAGCTGTTGGGCTAGACTTGACAAGGCTAGTGAGCGCGAACTATTCAAATACTCAAAATGTTTGTAAACGCAGATAGGAGCTTGAAATTCTGCTTAAATAAAACCATTCCGTTACAATAGTAACAACGATTCATTTTGTCATGGGAGTAGAATATTATATCATTATATGCCTACCATTCACTGAGAGCTTTGATAATAATTTATTTTTTATTACTATTCTTTCCTCAATATAGCAAACTCAATCGGAGTATAAAGTTTTCAATAATGTAATGATTTCAGAGATATTTTTTGCGATAAATATAAAATACTTCTTCTTCACTGACAATATTCTTTTCGAAAGTTTGTCTCATAACTATAGTGAGATCCACGTTTATAATGGCAGTATAAAGATAGAAGAATAGCGATGCCGTTCTCTGCAATTATTATATTTCTACACTGTCAAAACATAATTGGCAGCGTTTTGGACCTAGAAAAGGATAGTACCACCGGCTTTGTAGAATGATAGACAAGGTTAGCAAAACCAAAGTTGATCAACTACTGTCATATTATAACGTTGACCTCACTATAGTCTACAGTATTAAACCATTTCATTTTAAATAATTTTGTACTCAATAATGCCTTTATACATTACCTATTAATCATAGCTAAGTTGATAACGTTGCCCGGTTCACAAAATCCCGTTACATTTAATCATGCTTATATGTCACGAGAAGACTTCTGATTGGTTCTCATCAATGTTTTAATCACAGTTAAAGTTTTACAAGCTTTTGTGAAGCAAATATATTTGTATAACAAAAAAGTGCAATAATTGAATTTTCAATTACTGTAGTCATTAATTTTTAGTCTTTGACTCAACTTGTTGTTGGTAATGTTAATCTATCAAGTCATAACTATAATCTCATGTACCGTAACAGTAACTGTAAGCTTTTATAGTAACTGTAAAAGCTCAATGAAGTAACGGAATGTAGAGCCTTTTTTAAATCTCTTTTACATAAATGTGCTACAATAAACTTACCGTACCGTAGGTGCTGCAATTTTATTGAAAGGTGATTTCAGATACCTCCAGTTTGAGGCTGAACAGGCAGGTGCTTCTTGAATGTTTTCATCAGAAATAATGACAGAGAATTTGAATACTTATGTACATTAATTATTTGCTGAGTGATGATGAATCAAAGACTACATTCATAAACAAATATTTTGACACGTCTTTCAATCATGAGAATTAATTCAAAAAAGCTCTCCGTACTTAATTTTATTTACAAAATGTGCCGGGCACTGTCTTTATTCAGGCCTTTTCCCAAGTTATAATAGTAAATTTAATACGCAATAGACTAGAGCCATTATTGTAAGTGAGTTAGCGAAATAAATTATTTTCTCTCTCTATTATGAACGGCCATGACTTCGAGTTTCCCATGATAGATATTTAAAAATTGTGGCTCCGAGTCGTCGAGGAATGTAGATTATGGAATTATCTCTAAAACTTAGCCTTCTTGTCGCGACATAAAATGCGATAAGTGGAAAACAGCAAGCATTGAAATTATAACAAACTACCGATTTTGCAGTTACTATTTGGTCCAAAGCTGTAGAAGCCACGCGACGATTGGTCAAATTGATTCCATTCGCCCAATAGGAGACCTGGTTCTAAATACAGTAGTGGGGCGATTCCCCAGCCGACAGACCAGATTACGTTTCGGAGGACACTTTGCTAGGAGCACTACGAGAGTAAAGATGTAGCCATTATGTTTCGCCCTTTTGGGCAAGTTTATGAGTTATCATTTTTAGTTAATGTAGGAGCTAGTTTTATTTTTTATTAATGTTTAAATTTACTAGTAGTGCCATGTCCTGAAAGGTTTAATTGTGTTTCTTCATCATGTACGAATAATTGTTTCTTCAAATAACCGCTAAGGTACGTAAACTAAGGTTAAAATATAAGTTAGGGAAATTAATTAAGTGAAACTTCAATCAAAAGATTTTATCAACAAAGCCTGTTATTTTTTCAAGTTAATAATATGATTGAGAATAATCCTTTTGATTTTATTAGTGATGGAAGATACTTATAATTTTTTTCTACAGAAGTATAGAAAGTTTTCAGTTACGTTACATTTGAGTTATTGTTTCTGGAGATATATTATCGTAGAGTATTGCTGAAAGTCAGGAAGATAGCCTTAAATTGAATGAAATTTTTAAGAATTGTTCATATTGATTTATGACATTTTTTAATTTATATTTTTCAGACTCTGTTTTCTTATGTCATTAAGGCTTTTGAATGATTTAGTAAATTTTTTATGATAGAAATCTTAATAGACAAAGAAGAAAGTTTTTCTTTTCCATGAAATTAATATTAATGATGTTGGCTAGCGCACAAGTTTCCAACAATACTAGTTGACTACTATATGAAAATTATATTTGATTTCGCAAACCAAACGAAAAATATCATAGAAGTTAGCATCATTTCAATCTGAATTATTCCTTTTCTAAAAGCATTATATTAATTTATTACGAGTGTTTTCATAAATGTTTGTATATTAATGACACTCTGGCAAGTAAATTTGTTTTAAATCTGTTAAATTTTGAGAATGAAATCAGAACGTCAAGATAAAATCTAATTAAATAACAGAATAAACTCCTGTTTAGCTTTTGATGAATTGTAGGAAGAGTTAGAAATTAATGCTGTAATACATTTATTTACAGCGGTTCATGTGTGTCCCCAAACCAACTTCTTGTACTACCACCCCTTTGGTTCCGCAACTTTATGTAAAACCGCTTCAAGACACCCGTTCAGACGACAGGTCTAGGGACGTAAGAGGACGTCGCCGTCAAGCCAAATTCAACCGGTAAAAGCTCACCGCCAAAACAAGGTACTGTAACCCCGACGATAAAGCAACGTACAAACCAACGAAAGTGCAGTGTAGTGAAACAAAGGTTCATTCGAGATGTCAATAAAAAGTGGGGATTCAAAATATTATGAAATGGGTTATATGGTTACTATTGACGAAATTTGGGTTCAACGGGTTTTTTTCTTTCTTGAGTAATTTCATGTTGAAATTGATTGGTTATTTTATGACTGATCTTGTTTGGTTTTGTGACGTATTGCTATCTAAACGGGGATAGTAATGCGCCCCCGAATCAGATGAAGAATGTCAACAAGTAACATGATTGTTGTTTCTGTTGTTCGATTTTAGCTGCCAATGTTTATTGAAGCTGTTTGTATTTTTCTATTATTCAAATTGTAGTGTTATTCTATAGTATAAACCTATTAAATCAGGCATGGCAAGATTAATTGAAGTTTTCTTGACTCTAGCCCGTTCACCTGCATGAATTAGGTTAGACTCAGGTATTTTCTAGATGTGTCGGCCTATTTCTAAATTCTAAATTTTATGCAAAATTATCTTCTTTTGGCACACAACTGCGCCGACTCTGCTGTCTAGAGATATTTAAATCTCTGGAATTCAAATTTTCTAAAAAATTAAATTTTTCATAACTTACTCTAATCATACTAGATCAATTTTTCTGAGTCTATACTTAATAATTCATTCTGTGAACGTGTTAACTGTCAATATTTTGGGTTTGGAGTTGAATGAATAATTTATTGTTGCTACTCCAATTTTTCTGAAGTTTAAATAATTGTAGATGAAACAGGAAGTTATTCAGTTATGTTAAACCATTAAAATGAAAATCTTTTGAAGTGCTTAAAGATAAAGTCAGGTATCATTGAAGCTTAAGTTGAAAGTATTCTAAAACTTCATATTGAAATTGATCATTCATTGAGAAATTAAGGGTTTAACGTTAGAATAAAAAGGAGTAGGAGAAACTAGGATATGTGAGAAACAACTGATTCTAAGTGCTGAATAAATTTTTGTATTCTGTAATTCCGTGAATGATGATAGAAATTATTGTAATGTCAACGTACGTATTCTGGTCTCACGTCTGGTAGTTGAATATCATTATAGTAGTAGTGAATGTGAATATTGAGATTTTAAAAGTCCACTCAATTAAATTAGGAAAATTCGGAAATTATTATGGGAGAATGTTTGAGGAAAATAGGAAATTTTTTTGATAAGTTTAGGTAGATCGAAGGTAATCAGAGAATAAATAGGAAACTGTTTTATTAGTTATTGTTGATATGTAGTTTTGAAAAGTTGACGAGTAGTTTTGGCCTTGAGATGTTTAAACTAAATTATTGGGTATTGTAGATTGAAGTTGAAACGATAATCAAATCCTTGGGAATTTGTATGAAAATAAGTTGATTCAGATGAGGTTGTTAAGTCCCTTTATCAGTAATGTTTATTCTCGAAAAGGTGAATCAGTTTTATTATTGGAAATATTGTTTTTTAGGTGTGATTTTTGCGGTAGGCATGCGTAGTGATAGTGTAAAGATCCGTTGTGCTGATGACGTTTCCTGTAGACTGTGGGGAATTTTTTGTTTGTTTAGTTGAGACTCAAGATTTAGAGGAGGACAAGGGGATGTCCTGCCGGTGTGTGTTGTTGTTGAATTTAGTTAATCGGCGCGAGTGTAGGTCCGTGTCCAGAGAACGGAGCACTGCCCGAAGTTGTCCATGTAACAAATCAAGGAATCTAGCTGTGACTAACCTTGCAAATTTGTACGGTGAATTGTATAATTTTAGCGAAAGGCACCGAAGATGGTGTGAGCTAAGATTTTTTTGTATCTAGTAAACGGTCTGGTTCATTCGAGAGTTATGGGGCTCGTCAGTAGAATAACGTAAACCGAAATCTAGAATATTTAGTGAGTCTTCGTAGTGATTGTAAGGAAAACAATCAGCGTAATGCAGTTTAGGGAAGCCCAGTCAAAAGGTTCGTTAATGTTTGGTAGGAAAGTCAGCCGCAAAAACACAAGTAATAATTGGTAAAAAAAAGGGATATTATGGAGTTTAAAGTTACTTAGAAATTGGTATGGTAACGAAAATTGAAAGTTTTAGACAATGAATATTTAAAGTGATTAGTTAAGGTATACAAATAAAATAACAGAGAAACTTTTTCGAGTACCTAGGTAATGTTAAAATGGTTATCAGTGAAAGTAGAAATAAATATTGGAACAGTACTGAACGGGTTAAATTAAAATAAAATTAACAGTGAAATTCTTCTAGTTGAATTTGAAATGAAAAGGGAAAATCTCTTGAGTTAAGCATGAGTTTAAATTATTCTGTAGTTGAGAGTTGAAAGGTTGATTAAAAAGTTAATTGGGGATATGAAAGTAGAAATATAGGAAAATTGTGTCAAAAGGAATAGAATTTTTGTTGGGAAAATTAATTGAGGTAATTAACAGTAGTAGGACCCTTTAGAGATAAGTAGTCAAAAGAGAATTTAAATAAAAAAAATAGGAAAATCTTTAATGAAATGATAAATTTTTTTAATGATGAATAGTAAAATTGCAATCAAGTTTTCCATGTGAATAAGTTGGGATATTTTGAGATCTAGTAGAGTAATTAATTGAAACTAGTTGGATATGAAGTTTATTGTTGAGAAATAATTATGTGAGGCTCCAGTAAGGTTTGAAAATGTCAGTGAACTTGAGAATCAGTAATAGTGTATTAGTAGTCTATTAATGTGTTAATGTATTGGTAAATTTCATAATGTTGGTAATCAGAAGGCAAGCAGCAGCAGTTCATCAATGCTAAGTTAGAGCTGAACTTTAATATTATTAAATCATGCCTTGAGATTACTCTTCCAGTGTTTTGAGAAAATGTCACGTACTTTGAGTTTGAGATAAATAACCATGATCGCTGTCGAGTCAATTTATCTAGTTGAAGTTGTAGGCAGTGGAAAATGACAATACTCTAGTGAGAAGCGAAATACAGAATTATTATTGTCGATAGTCTGGCACTCGATCATAGTTTGTTTGACTAGCGTTCTGTGGTAGAGGTTTCCTACTAGAATATTATAATGAAAAGTGTTTTTCTCATGAATGTGGAATGCAAAATCGCGCTTGTGTCATATAGCTCTCGCGTTGATCTAATAATGCAATTTCAACCATTATTATCTTTGAATCGTAGTCTATGTAGAATAGAATAGTATTGCCCACTGAATTGCTTTATATGGTTAAAAATATGTTGCACTCTCAACTCTATAGTAATGATAGTTAAATTTCAATACATTCAGCTGAGTGAAAAAGTTTCATCCTTTACTATTATGATCAAACGTACTTCATATTTTACAACAGCAGAGTAACATAGAACCAATTAAAACTATGATGTCTTTTAAACGTTTTCCCTTGTTAGAGTTTGCCAAGAAAATAACCAGGGACTCAATAAAGTGATTGAAGTATTCAAGATTATTATACTCGGTCCGTCTTTAGTGTCTACTTAAAAGGTGGACACGCCCATATGTTTTTGTCCTGACTCTTGCCACAGTTTTAAAGACTCTTGCCACAAATCTCAATTAGATATACATTTTGCTGAATTTCGGAATGATTAAAGAGATTTCTTTTGAAGAGGGCCCGCTTCAAATTGGATCCTACTATCAATCCAGAAATTCAACTCTCCAAATCATACAGAATGCCTCTATGGTAACATATCCTGATTAGATTTCTTTTTGCGTGTTTCACACCGGAAGGAAGGGGAGTGTGCCGGGCACTGTCTTTATTCAGGCCTTTTCCCAAGTTATAATAGTAAATTTAATACGCAATAGACTAGAGCCATTATTGTAAGTGAGTTAGCGAAATAATTATTTTCTCTCTCTATTATGAACGGCCATGACTTCGAGTTTCCCATGATAGATATTTAAAAATTGTGGCTCCGAGTCGTCGAGGAATGTAGATTATGGAATTATCTCTAAAACTTAGCCTTCTTGTCGCGACATAAAATGCGATAAGTTGGAAAACAGCAAGCATTGAAATTATAACAAACTACCGATTTTGCAGTTACTATTTGGTCCAAAGGCTGTAGAAGCCACGCGACGATTGGTCAAATTGATTCCATTCGCCCAATAGGAGACCTGGTTCTAAATACAGTAGTGGGGCGATTCCCCAGCCGACAGACCAGATTACGTTTCGGAGGACACTTTGCTAGGAGCACTACGAGAGTAAAGATGTAGCCATTATGTTTCGCCCTTTTTGGGCAAGTTTATGAGTTTATATCATTTTTAGTTAATGTAGGAGCTAGTTTTATTTTTTATTAATGTTTAAATTTACTAGTAGTGCCATGTCCTGAAAGGTTTAATTGTGTTTCTTCATCATGTACGAATAATTGTTTCTTCAAATAACCGCTAAGGTACGTAAACTAAGGTTAAAATATAAGTTAGGGAAATTAATTAAGTGAAACTTCAATCAAAAGATTTTATCAACAAAGCCTGTTATTTTTCAAGTTAATAATATTGATTGAGAATAATCCTTTTGATTTTATTAGTGATGGAAGATACTTATAATTTTTTTCTACAGAAGTATAGAAAGTTTTCAGTTACGTTACATTTGAGTTATTGTTTCTGGAGATATATTATCGTAGAGTATTGCTGAAAGTCAGGAAGATAGCCTTTAAATTGGAATGAAATTTTTAAGAATTGTTCATATTGAGTTTATGACATTTTTTAATTTATATTTTTCAGACTCTGTTTTCTTATGTCATTAAGGCTTTTGAATGATTTAGTAAATTTTTTATGATAGAAATCTTAATAGACAAAGAAGAAAGTTTTTCTTTTCCATGAAATTAATATTAATAGATGTTGGCTAGCGCACAAGTTTCCAACAATACTAGTTGAGCTACTATATGAAAAATTATATTTGATTTCGCAAACCAAACGAAAAATATCATAGAAGTTAGCATCATTTCAATCTGAATTATTCCTTTTCTAAAAGCATTATATTAATTTATTACGAGTGTTTTCATAAATGTTTGTATATTAATGACACTCTGGCAAGTAAATTTGTTTTAAATCTGTTAAATTTTGAGAATGAAATCAGAACGTCAAGATAAAATCTAAATTAAATAACAGAATAAACTCCTGTTTTAGCTTTTGATGAATTGTAGGAAGAGTTAGAAATTAATGCTGTAATACATTTATTTACAGCGGTTCATGTGTGTCCCCAAACCAACTTTTGTACTACCACCCCTTTGGTTCCGCAACTTTATGTAAAACCGCTTCAAGACACCCGTTCAGACGACAGGTCTAGGGACGTAAGAGGACGTCGCCGTCAAGCCAAATTCAACCGGTAAAAGCTCACCGCCAAACAAGGTACTGTAACCCCGACGATAAAGCAACGTACAAACCAACGAAAGTGCAGTGTAGTGAAACAAAGGTTCATTCGAGAATGTCAATAAAAAGTGGGGATTCAAAATTATTATGAAATGGGTTATATGGGTTACTATTGACGAAATTTGGGTTCAACGGGTTTTTTTCTTTCTTGAGTAATTTCATGTTGAAATTGATTGGTTATTTTATGACTGATCTTGTTTGGTTTTGTGACGTATTGCTATCTAAACGGGGATAGTAATGCGCCCCCGAATCAGATGAAGAATGTCAACAAAGTAACATGATATTGTTGTTTCTGTTGTTCGATTTTAGCTGCCAATGTTTATTAAAGCTGTTTGTATTTTTCTATTATTTCAAATTGTAGTGTTATTCTATAGTATAAACCTATAAATCAGGCATGGCAAGATTAATTGAAGTTTTCTTGACTCTAGCCCGTTCACCTGCATGAATTAGGTATAGACTCAGGTATTTTCTAGATGTGTCGGCCTATTTCTAAATTCTAAATTTTTTTCAAAATTATCTTCTTAGGCACAAAAAAAAACTCAATTTAATACAATATATTTCATGGTTTGTGACATTAACTCTCAAAAATTTTGCTTTTCTGGTGGTCTATAAATCATTAATAATATACTATACTGTAATTAATTAATTATTCAACTATAGACTGACTGTATCAGTCTGAAAACAGAGAATTTGTATAACTTGAGTACATTATTTTGCTGAGCGATAATGAATCAAAGACTATAGTGAAGTCCACGTTATAATGGCAGTGTAGGAAGATAGCAGAACAACGTTACCGAACCTCTGTCTTGTCAATGCCTTCTATAGACGGTAGCTGATACAGGTTTATTGATGTAATATCAACTGTTCATTCTTGTTTAAAATAATCAATTATATTTTATTAAGCAAGAAATTATATTTTACAATATTTTCATAATTAAGATTGAATATTTGAGATGATGGTTTCTTATCCATTCC
>NW_024091405.1:0-20247 GCF_014356525.2 Nilaparvata lugens
GTCCCAAATTAAAATCTAGGTTATCTACTATCACTCATCAAAATAACAATTTTTTTCAAACTTCGAAAAACAAACACATCATCCAATTACAAATAGATATACTATGAATTCGATTTAAAATGATATATCTATGTTTGCTACAATATTGTTAATATAATATGCACTATTCTACACTACAGCATCTAGTTACTATTTTGGACTTTCTGAAGTAAACATGTTTCCTAAAAAAGAGAAATAAACGAAAATAGTTTTCCTGCAGAATTTTTCTTCTCGTAAGATCAGTTGAATTATCCACACATGCACTCGTTCACTCACTTCCTACGGTATCGACAGACGAAAAATTTCCAGCTGTTTTTCCAAGGACGTATTTATCCTTTTAATGTCCTTCAGCGAGTTATCCCAGGGTTGAGAGCTAGTGCAATCGAATCTTCATATCATAAACCTACTTTGTTCCTAATTTCGTGAGAATCGTTACAGCCGTTTTCGAGATCCGGTCACATACAGATATTATATGTAAACATCAAAACATCTGAACATATAAACAGAATTGCTCGTTTAATAGTATAGGATTTTATTAATTTCAAAGGGTACTATAATTCTATTTTATAAATAAAAAAGTAGCCATGACTTCATACATTTTAAGAACAGTTGTTTCTTATGTGAATCATATTATTTAGTGACAATAAGAATTACTAAATTGAATTAAAATAATTAATTAGTGATGTAAAATTCTTGGGATTTAAGATCGAGGAAATATTCCCAGGGATTTAAGGGAAATATTCCCAAAAATCATAAATTCCCGGGAACTTAAGGGAATTTATGATTTCTTTCATAAAAAATTACCATAAAAGACGTTTTTTGTTACACAAGGCTTAATCACCTATTATACAACAGATATGAGGATGAATACTTATAAATTGCAGTAAGTTCGAAGAAACAGTATTTGAAGTTTATAGACTGATCATAGACTGAGAGGAGAAAGGAGCACGTAAAATCATTCAATTGCACCACTATTATCATGCTACTTTCATGTCTTACAAGTTAAATAAGATTTTTTTCTTACAAATAAATGCCTGTAAATCAGGTAAACAAAGTCAAAAAAGTATTGAGTGTAATTTAACTTTTATTGCATGATTTTATTCAATTTCTCCGCACAAAAATAATTGACCCCTAATTAAAGATTAGAGTAGAATATAAATCCAAAAATTAGAAATTATAAAATACAGAAAAATGGGAGAAAATACATTTCAGCGACATGAAACTAACGTAGTAAAATGAAGCTAGATAAATTCCCTACAAGTTTTGTACAGAGAGTTTTGTGATATCTTCTTTAGTTTTGAGATATTCACTTTTAAAGTGTAAAATCTTTAAAAAGACAGTTATTGTTCCAACTTTTTGCACTTTCAGGCTTATTACTCAACAGCAATGTATCGAAAAAATGTAATTTTTTAACACATGGGGTAGGAGTGAGGACTTTTATATGATTACTTCCTTACTATCCTTAAAAGAAGAGCTACGGGGTCAAAAATTGTGTTCCAAATTTTCCCTCTATAATCTTTCATTGATTGGACTATCGAGTATTTAATACAGTGAGCGAGTGAGCAAAAACAGGCTCAAAGAATGATGATTTATTGATTATACCAATGTAAAGGGGCTGAGCTGATCAATATCAAATAGAATGATGATTATATGATTCATCAGTTATGATTGAGACTCAGAGCCGTACGGACGCCTGCTGCTGCCGCTCTCGTTATCTTAGATAGTACGGAGTTCGATAAAAAAGTGTTCTGTTACGGTCTGCTTGAAATATTATTCTATAGACTTACGTATTTTGTGTTGAATTACAAGTTTAGTTATCACACAAATATAATGGCCGTATCTGCAACGTATGTCTAATTCACTTAAGAACGTAAAAGTGAAGTGTTGTGTAGTGACTGCAATAAGAGTTTTCATGGGAAGTGCGTCAACCTATCCGCCGACGACGTGAACTACTTGTTGGATCAGGGCGACGTGTGGCGATGCACGCCGTGCTCCCAGCTGCGACGCAAGAGTATGGTGCTCGAATCCAAATCCACTGTCACATATGATGACATTTTTAAACTAGTCAACGAGCTCAAGGAAGATATCAAGCGTGTGGAAACTAGTCTCGGCACTTCGTTAAACTCCTGTCACGAAGAGCTAGCTGAAACTAAAAAAAGTACAGGACCAGAAGGAGGAAATCACGAAGTTAGTCGAAACAATTATTCACATTATTAATGTAAGTTTTGACAAGGTATTTTTCCAGATTCTTTTAAAAACAACTGTAGTAAAACCATATTCAAATCACAAGACAAAAGGAATTACCAACTATAGACCTATAAGTTTACTTTCGATTTGGCTAAAATAATTGAAAATGTGTAAGAGACAGCTACATAAATTTTTGAAGTGAATAATATCTGTCAAAAAATCAATTTGGTTTTAGAGAGGGGATGGGAACACAGGAAGCAATTGCTGCTTTTGTTCAAGAAACAATCTTAAACTTGGATGTAGGTAGGAGACAAATAGCTATTTTTCTTGATCTTGCAAAAGCCTTTGATACAGTTTGCCATGATCGTCTACTTGATTGTCTCCGTAGCCTTGGTCTTGAGGATGTGGCACTGGGATGGTTTTGCAGTTATTTAAAGAATAGGCAACAATGTGTTAGAGTCAATAACACTGTTAGTGAATATAAATCTGTTAAAATGGGAATCCGCAGGGAACAGTGATTGGACCTTGCCTCTTCCTGATCTATATTAATGACTTTTGTAACCTTAATTTAATCAATGGGAAAATATTGTCATTTGCAGACGATGCAGTTTTAATTTTTCATGAAGAAAACTGGGCTAGCACATATGACTCAGCTGCTAGGGGACTGGAGAAGTAAAAAAATGGCTTGATAGAAGAAAACTGACTCTGAATTTGTCCAAAACAAAATACATCTCTTTTTCCTTGAATATACAGAATCAGCCAGTTAATATGTCACTTGTTTTGCATTCTCCAAATTGTCTTAGTCATGTAGATTTAGGGTGTTCAGTTAATTGTAATAAAATAGAGAAGGTTAGCAGTATCAGATATCTTGGAGTAATGGTTGATCAGCATTTAAAGTGGGATGTACATTTGTCGCAGCTTACTACACGATCTAGAAAACTTATTATTTATTTGTGAAATACGTTCTGTTTTGCCTATGAAAGTCATGAAGATAGTGTATTATGCACTGGCACAGTCATTGCTCCAATATGGTATTGTGGGTTGGGGTGGTGCATATACAAATGTTCTAAAACCAGTAAAAACAATACAAAATTTAATATTAAAAATTATTCTGAAAAAGAATAGAATGTATTCAACAAGATTGGCTTTTTGGAATTTTCAGTTCTACCGATTAGACAGATATACCTGAAACACATCATATTATATTATAAGAAGCTATCACTTTTTCATTTCATTATAGAACGGATTGTGCTATTACAAGACGGGAGGAGTCAGGTCTGGTTACTGTTCCTAGATTATTGACTACTGCTGGTCAGCGTAGCTTCATATATTTATCTCCATTATTTTTTATATTCTTCCAAGTAATTTGAGAGGTTTACTCGCCCAAAAAACTTTGGACTACATTTGAAAAAGTATCTGGTTAGCTCTCATGGCTGGGATAGTGCCGAGAATTCTGGATTACATTAGTATAGTAATTATTCCAATTGAATAGATTTCATTTTGTACCACATCTTATATCATGTTATACACTGGGCTAGGCAATATCAGGTCATTATTATAATTTATTATAATTTACAAATTTTGTTGCATTCTAACACATATTGTATGTAAATATATTGATCTATTATAGCATCACTGATTTATCTTGTTTATTGAAAGGATTTGATTTTAGTTGTTAATGTATATACTGTAATGTTAATTAATAATAAGTAAGTAGTCAAAGTACGGCTGCTCCTTCCCCAAGCTCGAGCTTGCTCTTTTGGGAAGTAGTTCCTTATGTTTATTTGTATTTCCTATTGATTCATTTTGTTGTTATATTTCTAAATTGTGAATTATTGTAATGCTTTTTCAAGGAATAAATAAATAAATAAATAAATTAATGAGCTTCGAGGTGAAAATCTGGACTTCTAGCGATTGCTGATCTCCAGTTGAGGGTCGACGAGGCTGAGCAGTATTCGCGACGCAATACATCGAATTCACGGCGTCCAGTGCAGAAAGGAGAAAATGTTGTCACCATAGTCAAAGATATTGGCCGATCGCTTGGTTTCCCGTGAATGATTCTATGATAGACGCCTGTCATCGCCTGCGTTCCAAGGTGGGTTCCGGAAGGCATCCTGGCATTATAGTCAGGATGGTAAGGAGGCTGGATGCAGAAGAGCTGCTGCAGAAACGACGGGTGAAGCGTATTTCAACACGCACGACATCGGTCTGACGGCGAAGCCAGCGGAGCGGTCTACCTGAATGAGTGCCTATCACCAGCCCGGCGTACCTTGTTCAGTGCGGCTCGGAAAGTGAAGAATGAAAAGAACTATAGATATTTATGGGTTAGAGGTGGAAAAATTTTTCTTCGGAAAGAACAGGGTTTATCTGTGATCACGGTCACGAAAATGGAAGATCTAGAAAACTGTAAGTCTTTTCAAATTTTTAATGTACTTGTTTTATAATTCCCTATATTATTTTTTTCGGTAAATTTATAAAATGTATTTCCTTTTATAACAATTTTTTATTTGAGTTTAGGTTTCAATTATGTTTTCTTACAAATCAATTTGGTTTTAGAGAGGGCTTGAGTACCGAAGATGGTCTGGTTACATTTCTTGAGGATATTTATAATAGTATTAATGAAGGTAAAAAATGTTCAGCCCTGTATGTAGATATCACTAAAGCATTTGATACAGTAGACCACTCAATATTATTGAAAAAGTTGTATGCAGCAGGAGTACGAGGTTTACCTTATAAATGGTTTGAAAGTTATCTCACAAACAGAAAGCAGTGTGTAAGAATTGGTGGATGTTATAGTAATTTTGAAAACATTGTATATGGAGTGCCCCAGGGTTCTGTATTAGGGCCTATTCTATTTCTTGTGTATATCAATGACCTATGTAATGCTAAACTAGATGGGAAATTGACTGCTTTTGCAGATGATACAGCACTTACATATTCAGGAATTGATTGCGATGCATTATATGTGAAAATGAGTGCCGACTTGAGAGTCTTAAACTACTGGTTTAGTAAGAATTACATGGTAATGAGTGAAAAAACTAAATATATGATTTTCAACCTAAGAGGAGATCTATTCTTTAATACACCATTGTCGTATCACCGTTACTCATGCGCTGCTATAGATAACTGCAACTGCCTGACAATTGAGACTGTGAGCAATATTAAATACCTTGGTCTAGTTATTGACTCAAATCTATCTTGGAAGAAACATGTAGCTAAATTAAAAAAAAGAGTTCTGTAGAGGGATTAGGAGTTTTTACATGTTGAGAGAGCTGTGCCCCACTGGTGTGATGATAAATGCTTATCATGCTCTCATTAGTTCCAGGATGAGTTATGGGCTCGTATTATGGGGTGGGACTTATGTCTCAACACTTTATCCCATCATCATTTTTCAAAAGTCCTTCATTCGTATTATAACCAGAACACCTAGAACTGATCATTCATGGCCGATATTTGTTCATCTCAAGATACTTCCAATAAGAAATCTTTATGTTTATAAAGTATTGAAGCTTTTTTTATTTGGAGTTTGAATGAAAATCTCATTAGGGATGTGAGATATAACTTTAGACGGTTTATGGTTCAGGTTCCACATTCGAATTTAACGATATTCCAACATTCATATTATTTTAATGGTCCTAGATTGTTCAATCTAGTGTCGCAATATCTAAATTGCCAGGAACTTTCACATTCATTTCTGAAATGTTTGAAAAACTACCTGCTCAGTGTTAATGACTGTGAATCATTTCTGAAAATTGTAAGATGATATTCTTAAATAAGAAATTCCATTATTTATTATTATTAAATCCTAAATAATAATCTCATTAACATAAATCCTTTCTTAGAGTATGCATTTTGCATTGTAAATTTCTATTTTTTGGTTTTATCTCTGTATGCCTTTTATTTTTCATAATGTAATTACTTCATCCTTGTTTTCATGTGATGGGCTACCGTAGCAGAAAAAAAATTATTTTCTTTTAAGTTATAATTTATTATGCCAAGTTTATTTATAGAGCGGAGCGGCCTACTCCTCTGAGTATTTTTAGTTGTTTTATTAGGAGTAGTACACCCCAATCGGGCTTATGCCTAGGGGTGTCCACTTTTATTTCACATTTTTTTATATCTTTCTTTTTTATTCTGTATTATGTTTGTTTGTGAAATAAATGAATTGATTGATTGATTGATTGATATATTGATGTAAAATATGAGTGGGATTGATCCATTTCAATCATTTTTAGATCAATTTCAATCATTTTTAGATCAAATTTATAAATTCCCTTAAGTTCCCTTAAATTCCCAAAATTCTTGGCCTCGGAAATATTCCCGGAAATATTGCCAAATCATAATTCCTTCCCACTGGAAATATTCCCGATCCACATCACTAATATTAATTAATAAATAATACATTTTTGTTGAGATTCAATTATCATCATAGTTTCAGAGACCTGATCCTTGTTTTTGTTACAATTTACAGACTTCCAAGACAAACCGTTCGTAGAGTACTTGAAGTCGAAGAAGTTGACACCCAACCTGATCCACTACGTGTTGTACGCTATTGCCATGTCCTCGGAGCAGACTCCCTGCATGGAGGGTGTCGAGCGCACGCAGCGCTTCCTCAACAGGTTTGTAGTAAATTATTTCTTAGAAAATTGAAACGAATTTGAATTTATTGCCCAATAGTTTAATTCTACAATAAATACACTTTTACAATATCATTGATACAATATAAATGGCATTATTTATTAATGACTTGTAAATGGCATTAATGTCCGAAACATGTTGTGATAAAATAATAGGCTATTTAAAAGGGTACTGAGATTTATATTTTTATTTATATTAAAAGTAGCCCTAAAGAAAAAATACATTAAATACAATACTATATAATACCCTCAATCATTTTACAATACCCTCCTCATACGAAGGTAATTTTTTCAACCTCCGATCACATATCATAAGACACAGACAAGGTTAAGGGGCTATTTTCACAGATATGAAACATCTTGTAATTCCCATCTAACGCCCTGTGATTGGTGCGGCCAGATCGTCAACTGTTGTGGAGTTATAGCACTACCTCCGTGAACAAAGCCGTAGTGCATTCGTGTGACGTCAGCACAGTTAGGGCTCCTACACCAATAGAAACACTAGCTGATATAGGTTAGCTGAAATCAACGAATGGTTTAGGAGCCCTACCTGTGCTGACGTCACATGAATGCACTACGGCTTTGTTTACGGAGGAAGTGGTTATAGACCCACAAACACAGCTATCTCACTTGAATCTCCCACCAAGTGCTACAGTGAAGTCCACGTTATAATGGCAGTGTTTGATTAACATTGGTGTTGCTATCCTTTTCCATTATTCGACAAAGCTGATAGCGCTATCCTTTTCTACCAAATCCGTTATTACAATGTAGAGATATAGTTAATTGAGGCAGATAATAGGCGATGTTGTTCTCCTATCCACTGTCATTATAACGTGGACCTCACTATAGTTGTGCAGCGTTATTAGTTTTTGCAAGCAAAAATCATTAGTTCAGCATAAATCTACGAAAGAATGATTCACGTTCACGTAGGAAACGTTATGAGAGATGATGTTGTGCGTGAATGGTGTCGGAAAATTGAAGGCTTCAGTTGAAATAACTTCTGGAATCGTTGTGATCCATGACAACTCGGCCTCACAGTGCTGATACATTCAAACGGCTTCTCCAGCAAATCAAAAGGGATAATTTCGATCAGCCGCCATATAAACCTGATTTGGCCTCTATAGTGAGGTCCACGTTATAATGGCAGTGTTCGATTAGCAATGGTATTGCTATTCTTGTCTATCATTCAACAAAGCTAATGTTATCTCTTTCTCGCTTTGCTCTGTTGCCAGATCTGCTTTTAACAATGTAGAATTCATAATTTATTAACAAAATATTTCACCTTAATTATGAATATTCATTATGAAATTATTGAAAATATAATATTTCTTGCTTGATAAATATAATTGATTATTTTAAACGAGAATGAACAGTTAATATTACATCAATAAACCTGTATAGCTACCGTCTATAAAAGGCATTCACAAGACAGAGGATCGGTAACATTTATCCCCTATCTTTCTCCACTGCCATTATAACGTGGACCTCACTATATTATATACACCTTTTCCCCAAACTCACTACATGACTTTGAGGACAGAACTTTGAAACTAACTATGAGCTCCAAAACAACGTCAAAGCTCATAGCCTTCTTAAACTGATCCGTCAGCAGCATTTTATGAAGAGGGTTCTGGTAGGCTGGTCAACTTGTATGACAAATGCTTCAATCTTCACGGCAGTTATGTTGGGGAATAATTATGAGTGCAAGTAACTTTTAGTTGAAAAAAGATTCTTCCATATACATTCGTCTCATTTTTACGACCAATCGAAGGTTGTTAAAAAATGACCTTCGTATATTTATTTAATCATACATTGATAGATACAATATTCATTCTCAACTATGAATGATTGGGAAAGGACCAACAGACTTAAAACCCAAAACTTTTCATTTCCCAAATTCAGATAGAAATTGTCTAAAAATAGGTTATGTTCACACTTCATGATTTATATGATTCCATAAATTGTGATTTAATTAAGATTGTTGATCTGATTATTTGTAAATTGTGTAGTGTCTTAATACTATTTGTTTTTAATACTGTTTCTATGGTTTGTTTGTTGACTGTAGTTTGGGCCGTTACGGCAACACACCGTTCCTGTGGCCGATGTACGGCAGTGGCGAATTGCCGCAGTGCTTCTGCCGACTGTGTGCCGTGTTCGGCGGAGTCTACTACCTGAAGCGGGCCACACACGGGGTGATAGTGGCGGCCAGTGATGGCGGCAAGTGTACTGGCATCGTTAGCAGCCAGCAGCGGCTCAGCACCCAGCATCTGGTGATGGGCTTGACCAGTGCACCCAAACAGTTTCTCAAGGCGGCGCCCACCCAGGGGCTGTCCAGGGGCATTTTCTTGATTGACAGGTTGGTCAACGATAGAATAGAAATCTAGTTTGCCATGGTTATAGCACAAGAGCAAAGAGTTCAGCTGTATATCAGTACCCGACTCACAGACGGACACTTTTGGGAAAAGGTCTATATTATTCGGAACTCAAGCTCTTCAATTGTCTGCCTGAAAGAATAAGGTTGTGTGGAAGTCATAGGCTTATCTTCAATTACTAGTTTACTTGTAAAAGCGTGTCCCTATACTACGGAGGAATGTTGTGGTGCCTTCACACTTAGAGTTGATACAAATGCATACACCTAGAAAACATGACATGTTATATGCCACTTGAGCTCTGCTCAGATTTATGGCTTCACGTAACAAATAATAAGAATAATAGATGTTAACGGAATAGTTGAATAGTTAACTCGCTGGTAAAATATTAGTTCGATTGGAGTTATTGATCTACTGATTCGTAACACCTCAATTAAATAATTGATTCACTATTTGGTAAGAGATGACGTTGAAATTGATCACATGGTTGTTAAATTGTGGTTCATATTGGAATCTTGATTGACTAGTTTGTGAAAGATGGGTTGAATTGGAATTCTTGATCAACTGGTCAGTAAAGGTTGATTCAGACATGTGGGACTGTGCTGCGTTGCGTTTGCGATGGGACTGCGGCCAGTCGAAAACGGTCTCTCCATTTGAAATGCATGGCTACAGCCTAGAGTCATTCACACATGGGGGACTGTGCTGATACCGTACTGCGTTGGTGTTGCGACTGTGTCATTTGAGAGCTCTTTCAGAGAGCTCTTCAAGGCTACGGTCTCATGCCCTGTGGGTCGCCGAAGCGGCTTCGGCTGTTTCCGTACAGCCTCGGGCATGCTCGGAAATGCTTCATCACCAACAATCACGTATGGATAGGCTTCCACTGAATTTGGTAATTGTCTAGGACCTGAAATATTTAGGCGATCTTCATCCAAACGTTTACCGAGAATTTATTTTGATAGAATTCCACCATCACTAGATTTTCCATAACCACCAACATCAATTATCACGAATTATAGTTTGCGTCAACGAAACTATAAATTACGCTAATTATACAACCGAAAATGTCTTTTCATAGTTGTAGTAGAGTGACAGTGACCCACTATTTTTGGAGCTTGAATTTCTATATCCTTCCCATCAATTGCACTTATACAATTGGGGAACTGCCATATTGAACCAAACTTTTCAGCTATTTTTCCCCGCATTTCCTCTGTTGATTCTGGCATTTCTTTATCAACCATACACTTTAATATACCTTCCAATGTTGGAAAAATAATAGAGTTCACTGTCGAAGGGGCAATCAGCTGAAGCTGATAGACAGTTGTGAATTGCCTGAACCCAGGTATTTTAATTTTAATATCAATGCCAACCTTTCTTCTGGAGAAACTGGCCGCCTCCACCTCGAGTGCTGTTTTGTTAAATCATTCTCAAGTATTTTCAAAAGGTTCTCGAAACTCATACGAAAATACTTGGAAAATTTCACTGGGTCGCTTTTAAGACGCGAAAATATTGTGTGGAATTCTCCGTCTTCATCTCTTGCTTCCACAGCTGGTGCACCCAATATTTTGTCCTCTTTGTTTCTTCTTCTTCTTCTTCTTGTAATACAATAACGCATCAACCGCTATAATGACATCCTCTTCGTCGGAATCCATCTCTGTGACTGAAGTAAAGAAGTGATTGCAGTGGAATGACGTAATAAGGTGCGTACAGACTTTCGTTCCGCTCCAAGACCGAACGTCACTCCAGCAGAGCGATTGATGATCGACCGGCGAGCAACAATGGTTCGACCGGGGAACGCGAGAAGATCTACCATCTTCCGTAACGTTCATGATCGGTGCGAGTAGAAAGCGGAGGCGGAGCGATTGCTATGCGATGGTGGTACGTGGGCGGTACGAGGGAGGAGCGTGCTCGGTGCGGGTTGGAAGCACGAGTATGTGTACGCAGCTTTACAGAGCAAAACAGCAACAGCACGGACGCAGCACAGTCCCCTATGTGTGAATGATAGCGACCCAACACGACCGCAGTCCCATCGCAAACGCAACGCAGCACAGTACCAGCACAGTCCCATATGTCTGAATCAACCTTAAAGCTCATTGCACACAAAGGGGCATTAGTAGCGTCCACTAGCTGACAAGGGAACGCGGAATTGTGCCAATGTACATGGCATTTCCAATTCCGTGTTCCCGCGATAGCTAGTGAAAGCTATTAATGTTCCTGTGTACAGCGTGCTTGAAAGATGATTTGATAGGAATTCTTGATCAACTGGTTGATAGATGATATTTTTAAACTTGTTTATAGACGTTGATTCTGATTGAATTTGTGGTGAATGATGAATCTTTTTCATTTTATCCATGTTGTAATAGATGTGATTTCATTCTCGGCCCCTGCGCTCAGGTTTTTAACCTTTTCAGGGACTTTCCGTATTTAATAATAATACTATTCTACTTTTAACTTATTTTGTTAATTGTCAATTGTATTTATGTAACTATAGACATTCATGTTTGCATTGTATGAAGGAAAATAAATAAACTATTGATTGATTGATTGATAGTAGGTATTCATATTGAATAAAACCACTTGACATTATCAAAACAATTTATCAATTTGGTATTTTCTGAAAATTGTATTATTATCTTTCACTGAAGATTGATACTGTAATAGGCCCGGTTGCACAAAAGCCGGTTGAATTTTAACCGTGATTAATTCCAGGAGAACCAATCAGAGAAGGCCTTTTTGATAAGACGGCTTCTCTGATTGGTTCTCGTGGAATTAATCACGGTTAAAATTTAACCGGCTTTTGTGCAACCGGCATATAGTGTATCAACGAAAACTAGTACGGTAGCCTTCTGTATTACAATCTTATGATAAATGAGTGGCTGCTACATTTTCCTTCACAAATCCCTTCGTTTGTTAAGGGTGATTTTGTTCGAAATAAATGTTTGTAGGATAAATAACAATAGGTTCTGTTTAGAATTTCTAGTCATAGCCATTCAATTTCAGCTGTTTATTTCATCCATGAAATCAAGTCGATAAAAAGCTGATTGTAGAACAAATAAACATATGATTCTCATTACAGCATACTATACTGTAATAAGATCATATGTTTTCTTTACAGTCGAGTACCTATGTTTCCTAGTTCCGAACTAGGAACAGCAAAACTGGTACAAAACCGCCTTTTAGCGCTCCAGGTGGAAGTTTTGTCAACTACAATCAAAAAATTCCTGAATCGAAAATTGTAAACTATAGGTTATGTTTATAGAATGCATGTACAGTAGTAATGTCAGCACAAGCAGGTAATGTTTTCTGTTTCTCAATTATTATTCTTTTCTAGATTATTATGACAAAAAATAGTGTAAGTTACTTGGACGTGAATGTCTTTCGCAGTGCTCGAATGAAATTCTAGTCTCGGCTAACGCCTCGACTAGAAACATCATTCTCGCCTGCAAAAAGCCCCTTCCCGTCCTTGTGACTTGAGATACTATTGATAGACTGGTTGATTCACAATTGCGTTGTGTAAACTACACTCCTCTGGTTACATTGAAAGAATGATATGTTGTTTTTACTCTTCAAGAAATGTTAAAGATACAAAATTTGAGTTTTGAAAGCAAAATTTGGCTTTTAAAACTCGTATTACAATTAGCTATAGTATTTATTTATTCATACATTGATAAATACCATATCATTCTCAACTATGAATGATAGTAAGTCGACTTAACGTAGGATTTAGCCACAGACTAACTTCCGTTTAACCTCAACGCAACTGCTTTCTTCAAATTTGGTTTGATAAGAAGTAATGTTATTCAAATCACATGTTTCAAGTATGATGTTATACTGTAGTATCAGCTAGCAAATTGGACGTTTGTTCTGTTTTCGACCTCATTGATTGATTGATTGATTGAGTACTTTATTTATATAGATTACAATATATACTGGCTTATACACTCATATACAATAGCTTACAATACAGCAAAATTATAGATGAATCTACATAATATAGACTAAGAAAATAATTATATTGATTGGATTTTTTCAGATCGATTCTGCCAGCCGAGAAAGAGACGCTGACCCTCCTGCAGTTTCCGCCATGCGAGGGATCTCCTGAGCCAATCACTGTGGTCGAGGTTGGCCCATCAACTAATGCCTGTCCTCAAGGCCTCTGTGAGTAGTCTCTTATTATGTTCGATTCACCCATCCATTTACTTGCAAAGGAAGTAATTGTTAGTGTCTAAATTAAACCAGGTTTCGTTTAAATCTTTTCACCGTCCACACTAAGAATTCGAATCCCTTTGTGTTCGTCCGGGAGACAAGCACATCGGTTGATCGGCGCGAGCCCCGAACAAGCGGTTCGTGGCAGCGTTCACGGACTGTTCGTTCGTTGCTCGTTCCGTAGTGTGGACGCGGCTTTAAACACTACCTCCGTAAACAAAGCCATAGTGCATTCGTGTGACGTCAGCACAGGTAGGGCTCCTAGACCAATAGAAACTCTAGCTGATATAGATCAGCTGAAATCGAAGAATTTTTATTGATGTAGGAGCCCTACCTGTGCTGACGTCACACGAATGCACTACGGCTTTATTTACGGAGGTAGTGCTTTAAACCAACCAAAAATCGTATCAAAGAACCAATTTAAAATCATCTGACTAGACCCACTGCTGCTACAACCTTGTTTTCGTCCGCAACTCAGTCACTACGAAATGTACTATGTCAAATGTATCAGTTGTGTTGCTTGTCTCCCATGTTGCATTTTCCCATGTTTATAATTTTTACTTTCCTTGCCCTATTACCATAGGTAAGGAAAGTATTGCTTTCCAAAAAAAGGTTCCCCAATTTCTATGCGTTTCAAGGTCCCCTGATTCCTTAAAAGTGGTTTTAGGGTATTGGTCTGTATGTGTGTGTGTGTGTGTGTTGTGTGTGTATGAGTGTGTGTGCGTCTGTGTATAAGTGTATGGGCGTCTGTGTACACGATATCTCATTTCCCAATTAACGGAATGACTTAAAATTTGGAACTTGAGGTCCTTACAATACAAGGATCCGACACGAACAATTTCAATCAAATGCAATTCAAGATGGCGGCTAAAATGGCGAAAATATTGTCAAAAACAGGGGTTTTCGCGATTTTCTCGAAAATGGCTCTAACGATTTTGATCAAATTATACCTAAAATAAGCTAGGCTAAATAAGATAAGCTAAATAGTCATTGATAAGCTATATCAACTGCCACAAGTACCAAATCTGTAAAAATTTCAGGAGCTCCGCCTTATCTATGCAAAGTTCGATTTTAGATTTCCAATTATCAGGTCTCAGATATAATTTAAACGAAAATTTTCGAGTGGAAAAAATTGAGCATGAAAATCTCTTCAATTAATGTCCAGTAACATTTTCACCGAAAATTTAAAATAAGCTTGAAATTTGAGAAAATGTGATTATTCAATTGCAAACTGTTGATTCTATTAAATCATTCACTATGAAGAGATAACAGATCTCGTGTGTATCCAGCGTTATTGTCCTGTCACCAGCTGGCTCAGATCTTTGAATAGGTGACTTGAGATGCGCGTGAACACTAGCGTCAGGTGATCAATTTTCATAACGGCAATGAAAGTTGTGTGAGTGCGCCACACCAGATTTTGTATGGTTGTGTTATCATGTGTTATCATTTCATTGTATTTTTGATATGATTTGATTGTGTTTGTTCGTTGATGTGTGTATTTCATTGCATTTTTGTTATTATCATGAAATGTAAACATAACCTATTTTTGGACAATTTCGATCTAAATTTGGGAAAGGAACAGTTTTGGACTTTAAGCCTGTTGTTCCTCTCCCAATCATTCATAGTTGAGAATTATATTGTATCTATCAATGTATAAATAAATAAATATTATTTCATTGTGTTTGTGAGTATAATATGATTGTATGTTTTATATAGTTTGTTTGTGTTTTGTGTAGTTGTGGTGCACATGACTTGCAAACAGCAGAAGAGTGCTGAGGAGGATTTGGCGGTGGCCGTTTCGAAGCTGTTCCACTTGGAGTACTGCGACGGCACAGTCGACCGCATCGACACTGACACCCAGGCCACGCAGACTGCCAAGACTGTGAGTCACGCCATTCATTCATTCATCCATTCATTAGATTGTGATCTAATATGTAGATATGGTTTCTGAGATGACATAGACTTATTCAAATCTGTATCTTCTTAAGGTGCATTTTCGTTTGTGCGTAAACTTCCGCAGTCGACGACGACAATCATTGTTGACATTCATATTGTCCAAATTTCAAGTGTGCTAAAACAGTTGAACAAATAAATTTTCATTATTTGAGTTTATTATTTAAGAATCAAAAAGTTTCGAATAATATCAACATATTGCCATTTAAAAGTATAAACTTATCCTCCCTTATTAAAACATAACTGAACATGATCTTTTATAGATAAATTGAAATCTACCCAATGTGAGATCCTCACCCTGTCGTGGTCGACGACGGCATTTACGCACAAAGGAAACCCCAGATTAAATATTACAATATTGTAATTTTGGATCGTTAAAGGTGGATTTCCATCTATCTGTCTCAGTAACCGCGTTTCGACCTCAGTATTCGACCGAGCAAGTATGGATAGTTCAATTAGGACTCATGTTAATTATATTCTCACTGAACCGGTCGCGGACTTTGATACATTATATTATGTGGGAAACCAGCTCAATTATTGTCATTTTTGACTGTTTATTTCACTTATTATTTTTTACCTGTCATGCAGAAAACGTGTGAAGGTGTTAGTGCTATTGATAACATCAATGTCCAATTCTTTTAATCAATTATTACAATTTTCAACTGTTGATTCTATTATCGACTAGCTTGCCCGGCGAACTTTTTACCGCCAAAAAGTCAATGTATCTCATTGTGACACTTTACTTTATTTGGTTAATCGTTAAATTCATCTGACAATTAATATTTTCATTTGCATCTAAATACAGACTTGCTTAGTCATGCAACATTTATTATTCTGAAAACATATTCTTCTCAATCTATTGGTAGTAATATCTATCAGTGAAGTGTTGAATTAAAAAAAGTAGATAGGTTAAATCAGTGTTTCAAATATGAATTTAATGCGTTCATAGTTGCTGATTGTCCAGGAAATATGCGATATACGTTGAATCACACAGAATTCCAAATTCTTTCCATCTTCCATTTTGGGATGAATATAAGCTAAGCTAAATTTAAAAAAATTAAATTATTCTTCAGTAATTAATGAATGCAATATGAACAACTCTCTTTCATTGTGGCGTTTAGAATAAAATACATGGGCGGTTATGGAACAGCACACACTTTTGTCTACTATCTACCGACGGCTGTTGGATGACGCAATGATTATAACAGCTGATTTTTATTTCTGTGTGTGGCCGGCTCACAAATCTTCTCCCATAAGGATTACATGTAAACTTTGAAGGACCGTAGGGAAGAGTCCTGAAGTCGGATTATAAATTTGATAGGCCATAAACCTGGTCCTGAACATAACAAACCCCAAACCCAACTAAAAAAAATCATCAAATTCGGTGCACACATGAAAAAGTTATTGAATGTCAAAATTTGAGGCTCGATTTTTATTTATATAGATTATTCGTTGACTGTTGTCAGGAACCGTGTGAAGGTAGCGAGGAGGCGGATGGCGCTTCACAGGACACAGCCCGCCACAAGCCACAACTGTTGTGGTCGCTCTACTTCAACTGCCCGGAGACCAACAGCTGCCAGCTGTCTGCTGATGTGCCCGCCAACGTGCATCTCTGCTGCTCGGGGCCCGACCTCGACCTCGACTTTGAGTATGCCGTCAAACAGGTCAGCATTTCACATGGACCAATTGTCGGACGATATTTTTATCATCATTACACTTTACACTTACCGATTGTCGGACGATATTTTTATCATCATTACACTTTACACTTACCGATTTTCGGATGGTATTTCTTATCATCATTACACTTTACACTTACCGATTGTCGGTCGATATTTTTATCATCATTACACTTTACACTTACCGATTGTCGGACGATATTTTTATCATCATTACACTTTACACTTACCGATTGTCGGTCGATATTTTTATCATCATTACACTTTACACTTACCGATTGTCGGACATATTTTTATCATCATTACACTTTACACTTACCGATTGTCGGAGGTATTTCTTATCATCATTACACTTTACACTTACCGATTGTCGGTCGATATTTTTATCATCATTACACTTTACACTTACCGATTGTCGGACGATATTTTTATCATCATTACACTTTACACTTACCGATTGTCGGTCGATATTTTTATCATCATTACACTTTACACTTACCGATTGTCGGACGATATTTTTATCATCATTACACTTTACACTTACCGATTGTCGGACAATATTTTTATCATCATTACACTTTACACTTACCGATTGTCGGACGATATTTTTATCATCATTACACTTTACACTTACCGATTGTCGGATGGTATTTCTTATCATCATTACACTTTACACTTACCGATTGTCGGTCGATATTTTTATCATCATTACACTTTACACTTACCGATTGTCGGATGATATTTTTATCATCATTACACTTTACACTTACTGATTGTCGGTCGATATTTTTATCATCATTACACTTTACACTTACCGATTGTCGGACAATATTTTTATCATCATTACACTTTACACTTACCGATTGTCGGTCGATATTTTTATCAACATTACACTTTACACTTACCGATTGTCAGTCGATATTTTTATCATCATTACACTTTACACTTACCGATTGTCGGACGATATTTTTATCATCATTACACTTTACACTTACCGATTGTCGGTCGATATTTTTATCATCAATACACTTTACACTTACCGATTGTCAGTCGATATTTTTATCATCATTACACTTTACACTTACCGATTGTCGGTCAATATTTTTATCAACATTACACTTTACACTTACTGATTATTGGACGATATTTTTATCTTCACCACTCTTCACAGTCACCGATTGTAGGACGACAGTTCTATTTTCACCTCTCTTCACATTTACCGATTGTCGGATGACATTTTTATCGTCACCACACTTTATTCACACTTAAGCCTAGTTTTCACTAGTAGAGTTGTAAAAAATTCAAACTCCCCGCTCTTATAGGTTATTAATTTTAAATTATTAATTATTAAGGTGCGTACAGACTTTCGCTCTGCTCCGCAATCGAACGTCACTCGAGCAGATCGATTGATGATCGACCGGGGAGCAAGAGTGGAACGCGAGAAGAGCTAACATACATCTCCCGTAACGTTCATGATCGGCGAGGGCGGAGCGTGTTGGAGGCGCGTATATCTGTACGCACCTATAGAATAGCGAGTCATCACTCAGGCCACCAAATAGGACTTTTGAGCCGGTGAGCTGAGAGAGCGATGACCGCGTAGAGGCGAAACTAGAGGGAGTACATTCCGAGGCGTGCTAGAGGAAGGTTGTGCGTGAGATAGTGAGATGCAGTTTTTAGTAATGTGATTGAGGAGTGTTTATGTTTAGAGAGAGAGAGAGAGAGAGAGAGAGGAGAGAGAGAGAGAGAGAGAGAGAGAGAGAAGAGAGAGAGAAAGAGAGAGAGTATAGATGTTTGTTATGGGATTTTTTTCAATAGAGTGAGATTGTTTTGGTGAATTTGCGTATTTATTTAATAATATCATCCTATAGAAGTAGCAGGACCCAGGACCCTAAAAACCTGGTGGTGGCAGCGCTACTGGAGAGCACTGTCATGCTCGCTACGCACGGCACAGAGTTAGTGGTCGAGTAAATGGCAAACTAACTCTACCGAGCTTACTCTACTCTACTCACTATGTTGAGTAACTGTTTCCAGTACAATGAAAATTTGAGGTAAAGTGTGTTGTCTAGTGAACAGAACTAACCTTAAAATGTCAATACGGAACTCTACTCTACTAGTTCGAGACTGTTTTCATCAGCATAGTAGTGGTAGCACTGTGGGATAGTACTCTACCACTTGCCTTTCCCCACCACCGCTTCTCACTCTACTCTACCACTAGTATGCTAATGAAAACAGTCTCGAGCTAGTAGAGTTTCATATTAACATTTTAAGGTTAGTTCTGTTCACTAGACAACACACTTTACCTATTATTCTCAATTGTAGTGAAAACAGTTAACGACCAAGAAAGTAGAGTTAGCTCGGTAGAGTTAGTATGCCAGTTACTCGGCCACTACCTCTACTAGTGAAAACTAGGCTATTTAGTCACGTCACCCAGAATGTCTTTCGTTTGGCTAATTCTCACCAACAGCTGATACTCAGCCAATTGGAGGCAGCGATATTCTGAGACATTATTTATTATTCACACATTGATACATAAAAATATATTTCCCAAATTTAGATAGAAATTGTCCAAAAATAGGTTTTGTTTACACTTCATAATTTTTGTCCAATTTTGAGTTCAAAATATTTATCAACTAGGAATTTAGAATTTAGAAAAGTTAAATTATCATGATGAAAAAATATCGGCTGACAATCGATGAGCCTGAAAACGGCAATTTCATCAATCCATCAATTTATTACAGCTAATGTAAGCCATCCTCAATAATTATTTCAAGTCTCCATAATACTCTTTTATTTTGATTTTAGGCGAAGGAAATCTTCACGAAAATGTACCCGGACAGCGAATTCCTTCCGCGCGCTCCTGATCCAGAAGAAATAGTTCTGGAGGACGACGAAGCTCCGGGTCCAGCCTTCAAGGCCGAATCTGAAGACATCAATGAAGAAAACAAGTAGATTTCGCAACATTTTCACGCAAACAAATTCAACTACAAGCTTCAATCGTGACACTTTACAATTTACACTTTTTGTGATGTTTGAGTATTTATTATTATTATTATTACTTTAGTATATAATTTTATTATATTTATTAAGTCTATTTCACTGACACCTATAGATAAGAAGCAAGGAATATAGACATAACTTACAACCTTGTTTAAGAGACTTGTGGTTTAAATAATGGGCACG
>NW_024091406.1:0-7500 GCF_014356525.2 Nilaparvata lugens
CTTAACCGACCACGAACGATCAGATGAAGACAAGCAAACTGAATGAGAAATAGATGATTTGGTCTTATTCTCACCTACACTATGAATCAAAGTGTCAGAATACAAGGTAACAAGTGACAATTTTTCAGCCAACCTAGTTGACATCAAATTACAATCAGAGCAAGAGTCTAAAAGCGCGGTTGCTTTAATAAATCCCCCACTAGAAGTTTGAACCAAAACTTCGGCAGTAGGTAACAAGGCGACAGTTGATTGCTGTTGCAAACACAGAGACGAAGTGGAGCTCATTGTGACATGAGAGTTCTTCTGAGGCTGTTCTGCATGAGAAACAGCTTGCTTAGTTGTTTCCACATTCTGAACCATGACGGAATTCAAAACAGCATTCTTGCCCCTGGAGGGAGCAAAGGATTGAGAATGAATAACATTTGAAGTTACCTTATCCTTAGAAGTAGGCTGAGTGTCTCATGATTGAGGATACGACCTATGAAGAACAGTGTGGTGACTCTTGCCACAAAGTGTACACGATTTGTCCGAACAAACATGATTGGGTGCGAAAGGCTTGAGGCAATTATAACATAACCTTTTGTCACGGACAGCATTCCAACAATCAGTAACCTGCAACTTCAATAATTCATTACAACGATTTGGAAAATGACCAACAGAATTACAAAAACTACAAGGTGACATAGAAGAGGTAGTAACCTGCATCCTAGCTTGAACATTCGATTGATTTTGATTGAACTTCGGCTTGCAATGAGCACCAACCGAGTTGGATGTACTTTGCTGTACATTTCCTTGATGATGGTTAGCTGAGCTTGAAGCAACAGCTTCCATGATTTTGCATTGTGATTCCAAAAAATTCCAAAATTTATCAATGGTGGGAATGTCGTGTATACCAACACTCTTTTCCCATTCTCGAACAGTAGCAGTATCCAACTGCAACAACATTTTGTGCATGTACAATAAGTCCTTGATTTGGACTCCAAGTTGAAGCGCTTCGAGCGCGGTAATGTGGGACTTGCAAAAGTCAATGAATGCCCGTAATGATTGTGGACAGTTACGCTTTATGGTAGGCGGAGATTCAATTGCCGTGACGTGCCTGGCAGCAATTAATCTCTTGTTGTCATACCTCTCCCTTAAGAGGTTCCATGCAAGCTGAAAACCATTTTCGTCAGCTTCAATGTGTTCCACTCTAGCAAGAGCTTCACCACTGAGTGATTGACAAAGATAGAGAAATTTCAATGAATCATTAATGTTATCTTAATTACCAATAATATTAGTAAAAGCACTTGAGAATGCTTGCCATTTTGAAAGCTCCCCATTGAAGCGTGGAAGCGGAATCTGAGGCAACTGAAAATTTGCCAAAGGTGCGTTTTGAGATGTTGGCCGCTGGGAAGCACCAGCAGTGGCCTCATTGATGCGTTGTCTGCTTTCAAAAGCAGTTAATGCAGCGTTTGCCTTAGAGGTAATGGAGATAAACTTATTGAGTATCTCAAAATGAGTTGAAGTGTCCTGTGCTTGCAACTCTGCATTCCATAGTTGTTCATGAATCTTATTATACTTAATTCTAAGTGAACCTAGTTCGTTTTTTACAGTCAATAATTGATAATAAGTGGCTTCAGTGTCCACAACATAATCGTTATAGCTGGTTATGAACCAATCTATTTCCTGGTGTAAATTGTCTCTTGCATTGAAAAGAGCAGAAGGCTCAGGAAGTGAATCTTCCTCATGATCAGACATGCTTAAAAACTAACAGAAAAACCTGAGTGAATGAAACGATGCTGCACTGTAGCAATGCGATTGCTGCGCCAATAAGCAACTTTGGGCGCTGGTCCAGTACGCAGAGAGGCACGCCTGTGCGTTTGAGGCAAGTTGTATCAAGCTTGCTGTGCGGCGAGTCAAGTAGCGAGCTCACAAGGCGGTGTAGTTTGCCGTGTGTTGTTTTCTCAATGCGCAATAGCCGTCTGTGACCAGTTCAGTGCGGTTCAGTCTCTCAGGGTACAAGATAGTTGATAGCTGGTGCATACACGTCGCAGCATGCTTTGAGTTGCAGCCAGTACTGAAAATTTGAAACAAGTGTGTGAATGCTTAATATTAAACAATATAAACATACAAAGGTACAATGAAATAAAATATACTCTAGAGCGGGACCTAATCATTGGCGTCAAGCTAGACTATTAGGCACACGGTCACTGGAACCCTAAGGTTCAATGGACCAAGAAATGGGTAATAAAAATTAACAATTATCCTAGGCAAACTGGGTCAAAGATGACGGGCAGGAGGACCAATTTTCACAATTGGTCCAATTAACAATTATCCCAGGTAAACAATGGATCAAGAAATCTGGCCCGGATGAACCAATCTTTATGACAGAATCCATGGCAGGGCAGTGGACTGTGAATGATAGTTGGTATAAATACCTACAAATAAATCTTTGAATTCTGTGCATAAAAATACTGATAGCTTGAAGTGTGGTAAGTACGCCAATAAAAGACTAAATGAATCAACAATATAAGATTTAATAATAGTAAGATAATAATAGGCAGATGGCCACATACAAAAAACATTGAGTCAAATATCTTGAGATCAATAAAATAATAATAGGCAGATGGCCACATACAAAAGCAATTGTAAGTAGGTTAAGTCTTTGAATCTTTAAATAATAATAGGCAGATGGCCACATACAAAAACAATTGTAAGTAGGTTAAGTCTTTGAATCTTTAAATAATAATAGGCAGATGGCCACATACAAAAACAATGAGTCAAATATCTTGGGATCAATAAAATAATAATAGGCAGATGGCCACATACAAAAACAATTTTAAGTAGATTAAGTCAAATATCTTGGGTAAATTACAATATGTGAAATAATGTAGAGAAATACAAAATTTAAATGAAATTAGGTCAATGACATTAATGACCATTGAAGCCTGACAATAATTGAAAAGGTAGTATTAATGATACCTGAAATGAATATAAATTGAGTGCTATAATGAAAGTTATTACTGTAAGGTACAATATTAATGATTAAAAAATGACAATAAGCTGTAAAAAATGCTCAGCAAGTAACATATATAAAAATATATGCGGCATAGGCCTTCAGTGATTTGAATGTCAAGATAGACTTCGACCAAACAATTAATAGGCGTCACTGGTCTTAAAATATCACTTAAGAGCTAAGGGTAGCTAATAAATACAATGTGAAGATAGTCCAGGTTGAATATAGGCGACATGGGCCTTCAATGAATTGAGTGTCAAGATGGACATCAATTAGAACGATTAATAGGTGACAGTGGCCTCAGAAAAATCACTTGTAAAGCCAAGGGTAGCTGTCAAATCCAATAAATTAATAGGCGTCGGTGGCCTTAGTGAATCACTTGTAAAGCCAAGGGTAGCTGTCAAATCCAATAAATTAATAGTTGCTACTATTGAATACAATTATATAGGCGTCAGTGGCCTCAGAAAATCACTTGTAAAGCCAAGGGTAGCTGTCAAATCCAATAAATTAATAGGCATCGGTGGCCTTAGTGAATTGAATGTCAAGATAGACATTAACCAAATAATAAGTAGGCGTCGGTGGCCTCAGTGAATTGAATGTCAAGATAGACATTAATCAAACAATAAGTAGGCGTCAGTGGCCTCAGTGAATCAAATGTCAAGAAGACATTAATAAATCAATCATGATACATACGTAAATGAGAATAGAATAGAACGATTTACATAACCTGAATAAAATTTTGAAGAGGAGATGCAGCCAGGCAGACAGGCAATGACTCTGCAATACCCACAAGAACAGGACATCAGCAAGCCATGAAGTGATCTGGCCATGCGATGACAAGCATGGAAACGTCCACTACAGCAAGCGAATCCCCCAGTGGAAATGTAGGCTGGAGCAAGTAGAATTCCAAACGAATAATCCGATCTTCAAGTTGTGGAATTTTTGGATTGATTTCCAAACGGTAGAGATGATGAACTTGAAAGTTTGAGTTTCACGAGGTGAAGCCAATTGTAGAAAAATGGCAATTGAAGCCTACACGAGGTTGTAATTTTTGACAAAGTTTATCAAAGCAATATGCAAGCAATCGATGAATAATTTAATCACAATTGAAGAATAGAATAAATGAATTAATTTGTAGAATAATTCACACTTTAAAAAACGTTCTGTCGGTCCGATGAATTCAGATGAAAAGTTTAGACCGGGCGCAGGATGCACGCCCGACGACCTCCATTGAAAGACAAACAGCAAAAGGCAAAAGGCGGTAGCAACAAAAAGGGAAGGCGGAAATGTAGTCACGTATGTGAAACGTCTACAAACGTTTGGTGAAAAAGTGGCAAATATCTAGAAAGTAAGATGCCTAAAGATAAGATTAAATTCCAAAAAATCGAATAGTACAAATATTAAAATTGCAACGGCAAATAATCCGACGAAAAAGTACGAATAAAAGTATAGAAAACCAGCTTGACTGAAGCAGTGTCGAAGAACCGACTGTGACGTCACTGGTCAGCGCAGACGCACAAATGACACAGCGCGCAGACAGAGAGACATGATGTCTACGTAGTAGCGGAACGAATAACAAGTGGAACCGTTCCAATAAATGCTTTGTCAGATTTTACAAGAGCTATGGGCTAGGTCATGTTTATAGAATGCAGTAGCTCGAGCAGCAGCAGGTAATGGTTACTGTTTCTCAGCAATATTATTATTTCTGAGAAAAGCATGACAGAAAATATTATACGTAACTTGTACGGTAACGTATTTACCGCATTCATATAATAATTCTGCCCTCAACTACGTTCAGGGCAGAAACAATCATACTTATGCGGTAAACTACCGTTACAGGACTTGTGACGTAAAGTACTATTGTCAGGCAGACATTTTATGCCCACTCTCATAAGATCAATGGTAATCATTTTCTGCCCTATTGAGCATAAAGCTGGATTCACACATCTCAGTATCAGAATCAGTGGAAATATAATTGCCATGAGTTATGATTGGACTGTTCCCACTCAGCACGGTCGAGCGGGTATGAAGAGTCCAATTAGATATGAAAGGAATTATATTTTTACTGTACTGGATACGGTCACTGAAATGTGGGAATTTGGCTTAAAACTTTTGTGTGTACAGTAGTTGGATGGGTAAAGTGATTTGTTGATGTCGACGTATTTGTTACAAGCAGAAAACCCGTGGTCTAATTAAAAACTTGACAAACTGATAACTTGATGTAATGAAATCTTGAAGAATTTGAAATAGGTCTATAACCATCCTCGGTAAATTAAGAATCTATACGCAAAATTTCAAGTTGAGTAGTTGAGACAGCGTCGTGAATTTCCTATTCCGTACGTGAATAAGACAATCATTTACTTTATTATATTATAGATAAATCGATGTACTTGTTTATGTCGATGTATTTGGACGAACCTGTGAGAGTTATGTGGAGCGCCAACTCGGCGCACACCCAGTGGAAGGTGGGCAGTTGGCGGAGGGGAGAGAAGCCACGCCACGCCATCAGGACACCGATGCCACACATCAGGACACTCAGGTAGGACACCGCAAGTCCCACCACTATCTGGTTCAACACCACGGAACCAATCACCATCACCTGCGGAAACCACACACCAATTCAAATCACTGCAAAACATTGGGTTGATTTGATCTGACATTCGGTCAATTGAATAACAACTAGAATATAGTGACTATAGTGAGGTCCACGTTATAATGGCACTGTTTGATTAGCAATGATATTGTTATCCTTGTCCATCATTCAACAAAGAGGATAGCACTATCTCCTTTTCGCTTTGCTATGTCGCCAGATCATCTTTTAAGAAAATAAATAATCCTATTATATTAAGCGAGCAATTTCTGTATTTTTATATCTGATTATTTATGTTTAACAGATCTCGAAAACGGCTCTAACGATTTTCACGAAATTTGGAACATAGAAGGTTCATGATATTATAAAGATTCGATTGCACTAGGTCTCATCCTTGAGAAAACTCGCTGAACGACATTAAAAGGATAATTCATCCTTGGCTGAAACAGCTGTGGATAGTAAAAAAGTGAGTATGTGAAAAATCAAAATATCGCATCCCCGAAATTCATAAGATGACGTATGAAATATAAACACGATCATTTTAGAGAATTGTGTTCTTTTTATCAATAAATAAAAATAACGAGCGAAGCTCGGTGCCCCAATTTAACTAACAAAATATTTCATCTTAGTTATGAAAATTCATTATGGAATTATTGGAAGATATAACTTGCTTGATAAAATATAATTGATTATTTTAAACGAGAATGAACCGTTAATATTACATAAATAGACCTGTATCCAGCTACCATCTATAGAAGGCATTGACAAGACAAAGGATTGGCAACGTTGTTCTCCTATCTTTCTCCACTGCCATTATAAAGTGGACCTCACTATAGCAACTGGTCATTAGTTTTAGCAATACAAATAAGATTGAACAATGCTGGGTAACTTTGAGAGTTCACAACATATGGAGGACCGAGGAAAATACATAAAAATGCGGATCGACTTACTTGATGCGGTTTTAAAGACAACAGGGACTCAGCCAGCTCTGCCAGGGAGAAAGTACCCTCCTCCTCCTCCTCGGAGATAGACAGAGCTAGGTAGAGAGACATAGAGGGGGGGAACTAAATGCGATAAGACATGCACTGTACTGTTTCCGTTCTAACCAGTAACATTATAATATCATTTATAAGGAGTACAGTATTTGTATTTACAGCGACTGTTACATTTCTTCATGAATTTGCAAAAAATAAATACCAATTTTATCCAAACAAGTGTGCCTAATATATCCATGCCAAGATTTCCACGCCAATCAACCATACTATTTTTTAATTTTATTATAAATTGGTGGTTGGTGAAAGACTGATATCAATTCGTTCAGCTCGGTCAGGAATTTCTGTGAGTGGTCTGTCAAAGTGTAAGGGTATGATCACATTGAATGCGAAGTGCAAGCTTGGTTATGCATGATCAAGCATGCAGGGGTGAGAAAAACAAAATCTGAGAAAAATTAACAGGAACCCTCACATTGAACCAGAGAAAACTCCTATAATGCTATTATTAATTCTGTGATTGAACGCTTGCACTTGCTGGTTGCGTTCAGTGGGTGAGCAGCTACATGCAAGTCTCAACATGGTTCAATGGCACTTTTCAAATTTTGTTTTTCGGCTCATGCATGATCTGATGTGAACTTGCACTCATATATTTATTAGGCATTCAATGTGATCACACCCTAACGATTTAGCTGAGGTCGCCCTTGACTCGATATGCTCTCACAGACCACTTGCTAACTGTCGTCACAGAACTGAACATTAATATTGTTCTTTCACCAGCCGCCATTTTTGTTGGCGTTTGCCATATACAGAAAATTGGACTATGATTAACGTTTATGTACATTGTCTGGTTGAATATTAAATAGCTATCAAACATTATTAGACATTATTTAACCACTATCGAATGTTAAATGAAGATTATCAGA
>NW_024091406.1:12500-20299 GCF_014356525.2 Nilaparvata lugens
AATTCGGGAAATCGGTAGATATGTTCTCGGCTAAGATTGATGATTATACACGTACAATTGAAACTTTTAAAAAGGAACATGTGGAATTGAAAAAAACTAATGCCATTCTTCAGATGAATTTAAGTGAAGTGCAATCTAGATTATGCGAATTGGAACAATATACGCGTAGGAACAATATTGAAATACATGGTGTGCCTTTAACAAAGAATGAAAATATATACGAAATTATAGACTCAACCGCTAGGGCATTAAAAATTGAATATCGGAAGGAAGACATCAATGCCGCACATCGCCTTGCTTTGGGTAAACATGGGATACCTCCTATAATTATATCTTTTCATAGTAGGGTGACCAAGGACAATTGGATAAGCTGCTTTAAAGAGCATCGCGAAGAAATAAAAAAGTCTAAGAATGATCCAAAAGCCAACTTCCGTTCAACTAGTATAAATAATAATCTTACTGATGTCCCAGTGTTCATAAACGAGAATTTATCCCCACATAATAATAAACTACTGTACGAGACCAAACAGTTTATAAAGAAGAACAATTTCAAGTTTGCATGGACGAGAGGTGGAAAAATCTACATTAGAAGGGATGAAAACACCAGAGCGATAAGAATCCTGAATGTGAATCACCTACAAGAGTTCTCCAACAATGAAGTAAACCTGAATGTGAATCACCTACAAGAGTTTTCCAACAATGAGGTAAACCAGGAAATATAAACTTATTCAGATAATACTCATAGTTTAATTTTCTATAAATATGAACAGTTTTAACGAATTGTGTGAGGCTTTAGGAGAGGATGTGTATGCGACAGGAGTAATAGACGATTATATGAATTACAATCTACACTGTACTGATGGATTAAGTTCTATAAACTACCTGAATCTTCTGCACATGAATATTCGAAGTATTTATAAAAATTTTGATGAGTTTACTGTATGTCTCAATAACTTTAAATTGTCATTCGACATTATAATTCTTACGGAAACTTGGTATTCTGGTAATAAACCTATTGATTCCTATATGGATGAATATAAACTATTTAATAGGCAAACAAAATTGAACAAATGTGATAGTCTTTGCATGTTTGTAAAAAATAAATATAATGTAAATGTGGTGGAGTGTGAATTGGAGGAAGCTAATGCGCTGAGTGTAGTGATCGAATTAGATAAGGGTTTGATTATACAAATCATTGCAATATATAGGTCCCCTAATAGTAACACTGAGGTCTTTAACAATAGCTTAAATAATTATTTGAATACGCTTCCTAATGATAAAGATATTGTAGTTATTGGAGACATAAATATTGACTTGTTGAGCATGGATAATGAAGTACTCGAGTATATAAGTGTAATGAATTGTAATGGATTTAGTTCACTAATTAACAAGCAAAATAGAATATCCGATAATAAACACTCTTGTATTGATCATATATTTCTCAGAAGCAAACCAAGTTTAATCGAACCGAAAGCCGCTAATATCTTTAAAACAAACATCACTGATCACTTTGCGACCACACTTCACTTAAAAGTTGATGGTATAACATCCTCAAAATCCCCGTCACAGTCATTAGCTAAACTTACAGAAATTAATATGAGTAAACTTAAAGAATATCTGAATCAAGAAGAATGGAAAGCTCTGTATGATGATAATGCCATATACACAAATATTGATCCAATGGTTGAAAAATTTACTAATACACTTACACATTATATACACCTTTCTACAACCGAGATAAAATTGAGACATAAGAAGAAACCGCTTAAACCATGGATTACACAGGGGCTGATTGAATCTATTAATAAACGAGATAAAATTGCTAGGCAATTGAAAAAGGAACCATTTAACACCGTTTTGAAAAATCAATTTAAGACTCATAGGAATCTCTTAAATAATTTGATATATAAAACAAAGTATGATTATTACAAAAATAGAATCAATGAGTGCGGAAATAATACTAAGAAACTATGGTCCCATATTAATGAACTTCTGAATAAGAAAGGAAACTCAGATGATGACATACAATTAAAAGCTCACGAATTGAATGAATATTTTGTAAATGTTGGAAAAACTCATGCAGATAAAATACCTAAATATGACAACAACCAGTCCTCATTTCAATTTAAATACAAGAAAGACAACTCAAGATTGAATGACTCATTTTCATTAAGACCTGTAAATGAAACTGAAGTAAAAACGCAATACTTAGTCTAAAGAATAACACCAGTCCGGGTATTGACGGTATCAAAAGTAAAACTCTAAAGGAAATAGCCGACTTTGTCTCTGAACCACTCACTTTTATTGTAAATAGATGTTTTAAGGAGGGTATTTTTCCATCTTTATTTAAATAGCCAAGATAAAACCTCTCTTTAAGTCAGGTGATAAGAAGCTACCGGAAAACTATAGACCAATTAGTATGGTGAGTTCATTAACTAAAATAATGGAGAAGCTAATAAAAAGACAAATTGTAGAATTCTTAGAGTCACATAAGATAATTGAAGATCATCAATTTGGATTTCAAAATAATAAGAGTACTAACGATGCTTTAATTCAGTTCTCGAACGCTGTGGCAGATCATTTAAATAAAGGAAAGAAAACTCTTGCTATCTTTATTGATTTGGCCAAGGCCTATGATACAGTATCTCATGAGCGCCTATTATGTAAACTAGAAAGGGTTGGAATCAGAGGAACTACATTAAAATTATTTGATAGTTACCTTTCACGTAGGGCACAGATTCTAACTATTAATAACTCAGTTAGTGAAGTTATCAATGACTCTCCTACTGGCTACAGCCTACCTCAAGGTACAGTCTTATCACCAATCCTATTTTTGCTGTATGTAAATGAATTGTTGAAATTGGATCTGAGCGGGGGCGAGGTGTTTTCTTTTGCAGATGATACTGTTCTCTTGTTTTGCGGTGAAACATGGCACCAAGTGTATGGAGCCGCCTCAAGAGGCATCTCCTTACTAAAGAAATGGCTGGATATGAACTCACTAAGTTTGAATATTAAAAAAACAAAATATATTGCATTTTCAAGAAATATAACTGGCCAGGATTGTATATTTTGATTTGTATATTGTGTAGATAATTTAATTTACATCCATTGTAATTGTACTACTATTCTGCTAAATTTAAGAGTCTCGATACATAGCTTGATTAATTCTCTTAGAATATAAGTTGTAATTTATTTATGTTATTTTGTATACATCTTTTTTTTTGTTTTAATTAGATGTGGATGACCGAAGTTTGACAATATGCTACTCCTACTGGCGAACACGTGATTTTCACTTATGCCAGTGGTTTCATTTCCACCTCTTGTACCTTTATTTTGTTGATAGAATGTAAGTAAACTAGATTAAGGTACATTATCCTAAATTTTGTAATTGTTGAATTTTGTGGAGGAAATAAATTTGAATTGAATTGAATTGAATATCCATAAATTCATATCATTTCACATCTTTTCCGAAAAATAAAATTATTACGCATCTGAAACAAACTTTTAAAATTCGTAATCTTAAAATCTTTAAATTCGTATTTGCGCGCCTTTTTTGGAGAACGAAGCTTGGAACAAGGGATTCATAGAGCTACATATTTTGAAAGCAAATTATTCCACCTGGAGCGCTGAGAGCTGCCTACGTCATGGATTAGCTATATATAGTTTGTTTACAACGTCGACAGAGTGGTAAATGGTTTGTTTACAAAGTCGTCCGAGCGCTCCGTCGTCCGAGTGGCTGTCTCCCGTATAAAAACCCTTCTGAAACTGAGCTGCAATGCCGAAAATACCTCAATTTCTAAATGAAATGGTCCAAATGAATTATTTATTGACTCTTACAATACATTTAATAATAAATAAATAAATAACTTTTATTCACTTCTGTTAGAGCCAATGAGGTTGGCGTCTAAACACGTTACTTAGTAGCTCAGAAAATAAAATTGTTACCTTTAAAGGCGTCTTGTTTGGGGTATGGCGGGTTCGCAGTGGACTGTAAGAGCGGTCTCCTCGTCCTGGTAGGCGGTAACACGTTCAGATAATCAGGATTCACTTGCACTGGCGACGATAAATATACGGGGAATACATGGGCCCATGTTGCGGCGAAGAGATTACACAAAGAAGATCCAACTCTAGATATTTAGCGGAGTACTCAAACAATAACTTTTCCTAACTAGTCGCGGTAGTAGTTTAAATTCAAACAAGCGAAGCGGTAATACACATTTGACTTCTTTAAAAGGAGAAAAAACCGAGAAGCGTCAGAGCACAACAAGCTTCCTCAAGCAGTTACAAAACGGAAGAGGACTGGTAAGCAAAAAATGTGGGGGAAAACAGGGAGAACAGTGCCAACTATGGCAGTAGCATGCTAGATGGCCGTGGGTGAGCGCGGTCGATTCAAATATGGCAAGATATGGCTTGGCCCATACATACTCCCCCCCAAAAACGAACAGTTTTTAAATCGGGTGAAGCAGCAACAAACACTGTACATTGCGGCAGGGCGGTCGGCAATAACTAGATGGCGGTGGGTCTGCGGTCTTGAATACAGTGAGCGGAGAAGTCCAGAGCGATGTGGTGTGAACACGGGAGCGTGACGTGAAGACAAGCGGCACAGCACAAGTTGTGGAATGCGCGTAGACTTGAACTGTGGTGCGGTCATAGAAATGGAGCGAAGGGTCAACAGAGGTGCGGTCATCAAAACAGCTAAGTGGAGCAAATCAGCAAACAGCGGTGTAGTCATCAGGATGTTGCGGCAGAGTGGATAACACAAGGCGGCGATAACGAAGCGACGTGGACAATCACAGGTTGTGCGGGTAAAACCAAACTATTTACAATAACATAGTTAGCGATTGTTCTAAATGAGGCGGTGAATTTTACTTAGATCTCTCACAATATTACCAGAGGCGCATTTGATTGTCGCTATCCTGACAAGTCCATCTTTGCCAGGGTGCAGCGCTACAATTCTGCCTAGCGGCCAGCTTAGCGGCGAGGTGTTGATTGATTTGACTACAACCAAATCGTCAATCTGTAAGTTTCTTTCAGTAACCTTCCATTTTGTGCGGTTCATTAGTGTGCATAGATATTCTTTTGACCATTGGCTCCAGAAGAATTGCATCATTTGGTTGCAATGTCTCCAACGGCGAGTTGATAGGATTTCTTTAGTCTCTATCGGTTGCGGTGGTGCGGTCAGGGGTCCACCTACTAGGAAATGGCCAGGTGTTAGAACAGAAGCGGCTTCTGCGGGCTGTGAAGACAGTTCAGTTAGCGGTCGGCTGTTCAAGATGCTTTCTATGCGGGTGAATATTGTGTCAAATTCTTCATATGTGAGAGCCTTGTCTCCAATACAGCGATACAACAGCGTTCTAGCAGATTTGACGGCAGCTTCCCACAGGCCTCCATGGTGGGGTGCGTAAGGAGGGATGAATTTCCAATTTATGCCATGGTTGGACAGAAAACAAGTGACATCAGAGGGTAGTGATTCCAAAAGCTTGGCCAATTCATGCATTTTTCTAGCGGCGGATACAAAAGTTTTGTCATTGTCAGAGCATAGCGTATGAGGCGTACCTTGTCGGGCAATGAATCATTGTAGTGTGGCGATAAAGTGGTTGACCGACATAGAAGACAGAAATTCAAGATGAGTGGCTTTTGTGGCAAAACACACAAATATGCACAAATATCCTTTTGTAGTTTGCACACGTTTTAGCAGAGATGTCTTGCAAATAAAAGGTCCAGCAAAGTCCAAGCCAGTCACATTGAATGGTTTGTTGATGGTGACCCGTTCGGCTGGTAGCGGGGCCATGCGTTGTTGCAAATTTGAGCGGCGAAATCGGTTGCAGATGATGCATTGGTGTATGACACGACGTACCTGATTACGAGCTGATAATATCCAATATTGTTGGCATACTGCGGATTGGGTGGTGCGGGGACAAGCATGACAGCTCATGAGATGCTGCTGTCTAATAATGAGAGTAGAAACATGTTCATTTTTTGGTAACAATAATGGATTTTTAGTTTCACTGGAAATAGGTGCATTCTCCAGACGACCAGATAGGCGGATCAAGTTTATCAATCAAGTTTATTTTTCCTTCATACAATGCATACATGAATGTATAATTACATAAATACAATTGACAATTAACAATATAAGTAAAAGTAGAATAGTATTATTATTAAATACGGAAAGTCCCTGAAAAGGTTAAAAACCTGAGCGCAGGGGCCGAGTGTTATTACTAATACAAAATTATTTCTAAGATAAATAAAATAGGTGGATTCCTATTAACATCTAAATTTAAAAAAATACAAAGAAGGAAAGTAAAAAAAAGTAAGAAAATACGAGATAATAAAATAAAAAAGCAGACATTCTTGAATGATTGTGAACTTATCCTAGTTACAATATTACAAGAAATCACTTATCCTAGGATGTGAAGAAGCAATCCATAAATCTATCTCTCTCAGAAGTCTTCCATTCAAATTATCTGTTATAAAAAAAGTAGGTATCACATTTACAAGCTTATGAACAATATAATCAAATTGTCTTCTACAAATGGATAGAACTGCATTGTGTGGTTCAAAGGTAATGGTTGAGGGACGGAGATTGTAAGGCGATATACGGAGGTTGAAAAGTTCTCTATGTTTATTAATGTAAATAATCAAATTCTTTATATACAGCTGCTCAACCGTCAATACATTCAATTCAATAAAAATACTGTCACTTGGAAATCGTTTAGGTTTGCCCAAAATTGCCTTTAATAATGCTTTTTGGATAGTGAATATCTTATTGAAGTGATTCGAATAAGATGCACCCCAAATTTTTATACCATACTGAAGATGAGATTGAATGTAGGCAAAGTAAACTAATTTTGAAACGGCTATGTTACCCAACCTGCTGATATTATAAAATTTGTTTATCCAGTGCTTGAGTTTATTACAAAGCTTATCTATGTGAATATCCCATCGCAAATGCTGATCAACTATAATGCCTAGATATTTAAAATAATTTTCTCTTTTCAATTTTGAGCAGCCACAGCTATCGTTCGAAATTGAAAGAGTACAGTTTAAATCATGAATATGAATGTGGTCTAGATCAAGTGGTTGGCCAACCATATTGGGAGAGAAGGTCATGAAGACGCTTTTATTCGAATTAAGAGTGAGAATGTGCTCATCTAACCAGGTCTTAACAGTCTTCAATCCCGACTCTGCAGTTTTCTTCACCTCCTCCCAAGACGGTCCAGTAAACACTAAAGCGGTATCATCCGCGAAAGCGAGTGTCACACAGTTTTTCAATTCAAGTTTGATTAAATCATTAATATATAGAAGAAAGAGAATCGGAGATAAAACAGTTCCTTGAGGAAGACCGTAATCATTCAACTGTTTAAAACTAGTTTTATTTCCTATAGTAAGGATTTGGTATCTATTTGTTAAATAACTGCCAAATAATTTGAGGGGTATACCGCGTATGCCAATCTTCTCTATCTTTTTTAGTAATTTGGAATGTGGGATTGTATCAAAAGCTTTGGCTAGGTCCAGGAAGGTAGCTATTGTTTTTTTATTTTCAGTGAAGTTATTTGAAATTGTTTGGGTTAAGAGGGTTATAGAATCAATTGTACTTTTGTTCGCCTGAAACATATTGGTTTTTATGAATGACATTATGTTTAAGTAGGTAACAAACTAGCCGGGACTTGATCAATTTTTCAATTAGTTTAGCGATACCACTCAGCAGACTTATTGGACGGTAGTTTGTTGGGTCTTTATGATCACCAGACTTATGTAGCGGTATGATATTTGCCAACTTCAAACTATCAGGAAAG
>NW_024091407.1:0-20043 GCF_014356525.2 Nilaparvata lugens
TGTACCCTCAAATGGTTTCGTTCATAGGTTTTATAATCACAAAACTCGCAAGACAACGGGGTTTCATTGGTGTGTCGTTTCACATGCACCTTTAGTCCTCTAGCATCAGAACATTTGTAATCACAATACTCACAACTCCAAGGTTTTTCCCCTGTGTGTTTCCTCTTGTGAGCCTCAAACTGATCCTGACGTGCACTCTTATGTCCACAAAACTCACAGGTGAAAGGTCGCACATTGTTATGAGTCTTCACATGTCGATTCAGGGAAGACGATGTCGTAAACCTCAAATCACATAACTCACATCCATAGGGTTTCTCCCCTGTGTGTGTCCTCATGTGAGTGGTGAGATGAGGTTTCTGCAGGGTCTTGTACTCACAGAACTCACAGCTGTACCTCTTCTCATCCTGGTGTGTCAACAGGTGACTCCTCAACGCAGACCGGTCCCCACACCTGAACTTGCAGAGCTCGCACTTGAAAGGTTTTTCCCCTGTGTGCGTCCTCATGTGCGTCCGCACCTGGTCAAACCTTGTACTTCTATAGTCACAGTACTCGCAGATGAAAGGTTTCTCCATTGTGTGCGTTCTGAGATGTCGTTTCAGTGTAGATGACAGTGCACACTTGTAGTTGCAGAAACTGCAGCTATGAGGTTTTTCCCCTGTATGTGTCAACAGATGGCCCTGCAAGTGGGCTTTCTTGAATGTGGAGTAATCACAATGTTCACATTTTAATGGTTGTTTACTGGTGTGGATAGACAGATGTATCTGAAGGTCTGTTTTGTCTTCACAGGAAAAGTTACAAAAGTCACACCTGAAACTGTCAGTTTCCACATCTGTTTCACCAAGAGATTTCAAATAATGTGTTCCTCCATTCAGTTCCGAAGGTATTTCATCAACACCTGAACTTCCCTCAACATTTGTTCCAGTGGTTTCCACACCAAAATCTGTAGCTCCAGAAGTTGCCACACTCAAATCAGTTGCTCCGGAAGTTGCCACACTCAAATCGGTTGCTCCAGAAGTTGCCACACTCAAATCGGTTGCTCCAGAAGTTGCCACACTCAAATCGGTTGCTCCCGAAGTTTCCGCTTTAAAATCGGTTGCTCCAGAAGTTGCCACACCAAAATCTGTCTCCATAGATGTTTCAGAGTCTGCCACATCACAGTTTGATCCTCCAGATGTTCCCACATGCAAATCTGTTTCCAAAAACGTTCCCACATCTAGATCACCACCAGATTCCTCAAGATTTCTGGCCAAATCTGAGTCGACCCCTCCTTCTATTCCTAAAATCAACTCAGACTCTCCACAGGGTCCTGCATTTGATGCTGGTTCTGAAGATTTTCCCTGAAGATAACCTGATTTCTGTTGGGTGAGATCTGTTCCTGAAGATGAAACTAACTTAGAACCTGTTCCTGAAGTTGTTGTTCCTGAATTTGGTCCCAGCTCCACACATTTCTCATCCGACCCCAAATGTGTCCTCACATGTACCTCCAACAAACTCTTCTGCACACAGGTGTAGTCACACAGGTCACATGACAAAACTTCCTCCCCAGCATGCAGCAGTCTTTGATGATCCTCCAGATCCTTTGCTTCAGCACACACATAACCCTCACAAAACTCACACCTGAAACACAATTTCTTCCACTCTGTATGAACCTGATGATGTTCCTCCAGATCACTTGCTGCACTAGCCTCAAACCCACAAATCTTGCAGGTCAGTGTTGTAGTGCCTAAGGTATGTACCCTGAGATGGTTTTTCAAGTGATTCTTCCGAGAGGTCCGGAAATCACAAAACTCACACCTGAGGCACAGCTTCTTCCCCTCTGTATGCACCTGATGATGTTCCTCCAAATCACTCGCCTCTCTAGCTGTAAACCCACAAATCTTGCAGGTCAACGTTGTAGTGCCCAAGGTGTGTATCCTGAGATGGTTTCTCAGGTGATTCTTCCTAGATGTCCGGAAATCACAGAACTGACACCAGTAACCTTTGACACCTTCATGGTTCTTCAGATGGCCCTTGAGGTGACTTTTGCGGGAGCTCTTGTATTCACACAGATGACAACTGAAAGGACGTTCACCGGTATGTGTCCTGACATGTAGGTCCAGGGATGACTGTGAGGTGAAGTTGTAGTCACAGAAGTTGCAGTGGTAGAGTTGAAGTCCCAGATGACTACGCCGATGTTTCTGGAGATCTACAAGGCGGTAGGTGGTGAAGTCACACTCTTTGCACCTGTGTAACTGCTGAGGGAAAGTTTTCCTTGTGTACTTGTAAGTTTTGTTCATGTGTTCCTTGATGTGGACTTGAAACTTGACTTGATCCTCAGTTGAGTATTTACAGAAGGAGCACCTAAGCAATAAACCATCTAGTGATGGTGGTTTGGGAGTTTGGTCATCATTGGTCCCTTCTTCTTCTCCTTTTCCTTCTTTGTCATCTTGTTGATCATCATTGTTACATATTATGATGCTCGGATCAATTTCAACTTCGAATTCTTCTTCCTCTTCACTTTCTGAAGATGAGGTGCTGGTTTCTTCATCTACATCCATACCTGTAAAAAAAAGAAATTATGATTTTATCATGAATTTACATTACACATCCCACCTCGGGAGGAAGGCTGTTCCAACTCAAAAAAGTCGTTTATTCAGGAGAACAGTTTTAAAGTTTTCATAGGTATTCAAGATTGATTTTCTACTCTTAGAATCACTCAATTTCTCACTTAGAGAATTTCTCTACTCAATGGTAGAGAGTTAGTGGAAGGATACTTTGAATATTCTTTCCAAAGAATGGACATTGATATGTCCAAAGCTCCACCAATTTATGTAGATGCTTAACAATATTATCTATAGTTATTACAAATAGCTTTTTTTCATAGCATATACAGCTCAAAAATTATTTTCTTAATTTATATTTTGTAAATTCATCTATAATTTTGATGTATTGTAAGCTATTGTATATAAGTGTATAAGCCAGTAAATATTGTAATCTACATAAATAAAGTACTCAATCAATCAATTTCTCTGATTCCAACTGTTTTAGTTTACTTATTACTTCTTAAAAGTGGCCTGTATTTATGTTTTTATTCATAATATGGCTGAATTGGGATGGAAGACTGTTCTAATCGAAATGACACACTCTTCCTGTAAATGATTGCATCGGTTTTCAAAATAGGAATACTGGAAATTCCGTGATATATAGAATAATTGGAACGAGTTTTGACTTGGAACTGTCTCCCACCGAATAAAGTGCATAGAAACCAACTTGAATAGACCCTTAGCTCAAAATTGACAATTTTCGAGTGGAACAGTCTTCCTCCAAGGTGCGAATGTTTTGTAACTATAGTGAGGTCCACGTTATAATGGCAGTGTTTGATTAGCAATGGTATTGATATCCTTGTCTATCATTCAACAAAGCGGATAGCACAATTTCTTTCTCGCTTTGCTCTGTTGCCAGATCGTCTTTTATCAATGTAGACTTGATAATTAGTTAAACTATGTAAATTCATTAGGTAATTATTGAAAAATATAATTTCTTGCCTAATAAAATATAAATGATTATTATAAACGAGAATGAACAGTTACTATTACATCAATAGACCTGTATCAGCTACTGTCTATTTATAGAAGGCATTGACAAGATGGAGGATTGGCAACGTTGTTCTCCTACCTTTCTCCACTGCCATTATAACAAACTAGTATTTTATTCATACTGTCACCCAGTTGCACGAAAGTCTGTTAACGTTTAATCCTGATTAATAACCAATCAGAGAAACCTTTTTTTTTTTAAAAAAAAAACCTTCTCTGGTTCTGGTGTGATTTAATTGTGATTAAAATTCAACAGGCTTTTGTACAACCGGGCCTGTATGAATTGAAAGGACATTCACAATCATTGAACGTTTTAATTATTTTAATAAATAATCATTGATCAATTAATTTATTAGATTCATTTAACAGAACTTGATATTGTCACAAACACTTATTAAAAAACAGAGAAAATAGTTTAGGACGCAACACCATCTTCATTTATAGTAAACTGGTTCTTCATCTGCATCCAACCAGTCAGGAAATAGAATATGATTTGTATGGGAAATATTGTGGTATTTCTTTATAATGAAAAGAAAATAAATTGATGTTATCAATACATCTATACTACCCACTATATATAATCGTATTGACAACAAATTCAATGTATTTTTCTCAATATTATTAGGCTTTTCGTAAAAACAATATAAATTATTGCAATCACTTATTTACAGTAGCCTATAAAAATTGAGAAGCTAGTTTTTCTGTTACAGCTGCGCTACTTTATGAGTGGCGCAGTTGAAACGTTTTTTGCTTTGCATGATTCCAGATGTAACGAAGTTTTTCCTTTTAAATGTGATTTTTTCCTCAAAATTTTATTAATACTTTTTTGCTTACTTATATTTCTTTTTAGCATATTTTTATCTTGTTATTGAACTAAGTTTACGAAAACAAGATCAACTTGAATATCAAGCACCATCGTACAGTGTGAATAAACCATGCAGAACTTCTGATATCCACTGAATCCTTAGTGTTTATTTATAGGATAAATTCTGATGCCAGTTGAGACCATATACATGTGAATGAATACAATAAAACCTATTTGTACTGTAATTTGAAAATATTTGGCTAAAAAATTAGAAATAAAGTCAAACCACTGACGGCCTCCAACGTTTTTAGATAGATTCACGTTATAAATCCAGCACCTTATTAACATTGTTGTTGCTATCCTTGTCTGTCATTAGACAAAGCATATTTCCCCATCCTTTTCCAACTCCGTACCCTTGCCAAATCGTTTGTAGGCTATGAAAAGCTCCAATTAACTACACTTCTGACACACAATAAGCTTCGGTTGACGTAACGAAGTTTTTCCTTTTAAATGTAATTTTTTTCCTCAAAATTTTATTAATACTTTTTTGCTTACTTATATTTCTTTTTAGCATATTTTTATCTTGTTAAGGTTCTTTGAAACTCTTATGTGAGGTTCTTTGAACCTTTGGATCTTTGAACCTTTGGATCTTTGAACCTTTGGATCTTTGAATCCGTTCTTCAAAAACATAAACTACACTTACATAATTGTCCAGTGTCATCAGCTTTTGTGGGCTCCTTTTGTTGCGCAGCGCATGCCTCAGAGCAAAAACGTTGCGAGGCATTTTGTTGTGAGGCAATTTGTTGTGAGGCAGTTTGTTGCGAGTCAGCTTTGAAGTATTTTGATGCGTCCACCATCTTAGAGCACCCTGCACAAGTGATCAACTCGATACCAATGAGCTCCCCTGCTAACAGAAAATAGAGAATTAATAAAAGATTAACTGAAAAAATGTGCATAACTTAATAACAAATTAACAGGAATAACACAGTAGACCTATAGTGAGGTCCACGTTATAATGACAGTGAAGAACGATAGGTGAATAGACAGCGTTGCCGATTCTTTGCCTTGCCCCTGCCTTCTATAGAGGATAGCTGATATCGGTCGGTATATCTGATGTAATATCAACTGTTCATTCCTGTTTAAAATAATCAATTATATTTAATTGGCATGAAAATTAATTGTTCAATGATAAATGCTTGAATAGGTTATTTGAAGTCGTTGCCAAAGACTGGGGTCTCCAGATAGGAAATGTCAAAAAAAAACTTATATCACATACATTAGGGGGCATTTCTATTTATATCACCTGTATTTAATCACCTATCACCTAATTGGCATGAAAATTAATTGTTCAATGATAAATCCTTGAATAGGTTAAGCCTACTTGAAGTCGTCTCCAAAGACTGGGGTCTCCAGATAGGAAGTGTCAAAAAAAACTTATATCACATACATTAATATAATGAGGTTATACATAAGGGGGCATTTCTATTTATATCACCTGTATTCAATCACATATCACCTGACCTGAACAAACATTAGGGGGCACTTAAACCTATTGTAGCCATAGAAAAATTAAAAAAAATAAAAATTGATATAAACATTTTGAAATTTCCGCCATGTTTTTCAGCTAATCCTTGGAAATCGACAACAATGTTATACATGGTTGATCTCGTCTTGACCTCCTCTATCGATCTATGTAGGTCCCAATGCTAGATTCCGCGGCCCATATATACTAAAGTGCAGCCATACATTATAATGAATATTCATAATTTAGGTGTAGAGTTGACTATTTTTGAAGGTTAGCTAACTATCCTCTATTAATTTAAATATTTATTCTATATTAATTTGTTTGTTTATAAGGTAAATTGAACAAAAGCAATAATTTGTAATGAACAAACAGGCATTTATCCATTTATGAATAATATTCATTCAACGTACCTATACAATCTTTTGAGCCTTCTATATTAAAAAATTGAATATTTAAAAAATATTGGTTCTTACCTTGAATTGCCTCTCCATCAGTATCATCCATGCCTCTTGATATATGTAACAATCTTTATAACCTGAAACAAACAAATCACGAATTATAATTGGTAATATGGTAATAAACCGAATGAACCCCACAGATGAACATTTTCCATACTTAAATTCTTAGTCGTCTCTAGATTTTAGAAAATAAAATTTATAAACCACATATATTTCCCCATCCGCCACCTGGGGAGGCACCCGATAGACGAACAGCAACTCCCACAGGATTTGAATGATATTTTACTCAGTTACAGAGGTGATAATCAGAATGTTTTGAAATGTCAAACTAAAAAACGTTTTAACGTCCTCAAAGTCTTTACTTAAAACAAATTAACTTGAAGTGTATATTTGAAGATCAAGTAGATATGCCTTCAAGCCAATAAAAGAAATATTTTTATTATATTAAACACGAATTATCATAAAAAAGTGTGTTATCATTGTTCAAAAAAAATGTTTTCATTTATTAGATTAAAAAATTTAATACGTCATCGGAAAATTCAACGTATTTTAACTAGCATTGATATTAGCCCACTACTTCTATGATACTGATAATATAAATCTGATGAATTAATTTCAAAATTTGATTTTATTATTTGATTCAAATAGCCTAATATAACTTATTGTAAAAGATAACCTACCTGTATTGTAGACCTATCAGTTTGACGTCTTTCAACGTTTAAACACACTATTTAAAATATCTGATGTGAGACGAGTTATTCAAATGATTATTACTACAAATAATTCATTATATGAATGTAAAGTGGTTGAAATATATAATTATTTGAACAAAATAATAAATACTGCCGTCTTCACTTCTTGACAATCAGCTCCATTTTTAATTTTTCAACTCCTACGGAATTCAGTGCCATACTGATATTGTTGTCGTTACTACTAGAACAGCTGTTGACTTGTAGAAGAGCCCGCGCATATTTGAATTTCTGAAATTATTGATTTTTGATGAGGATCAATTTTCAGAACAGAAACGTCGTTTGATTATACTTCAGACAAATTATACTATTGTCAGTTACTATATTAAAAGAGTAGGCTACCTAGTAGCTATGGTCAATATAGTAACTGTAGATTAACCCAGGACAAAACTGTTTAAAAGAATTCACAAGAAGTGAATTAACTAGAACTATCTTCTTATGGTATTTCTAGTTGAATATCGATTTCATAGCTAAATCAAATTCAGTCGCAACTCGCAATCTAAATTTCCAACTACAATCTACAACTACTCATGATGGATGCCACTTTGACATGATCTGCAATAGACTGTCAAGAGTCTCTTATTTGTTGCATAAGCTGAGGGGTCATGTTTCTTTGGAGTACCCAAAGACTTTAAAGATGCATATTATCTCTTAAAGATGCATATCTCTTTAAGGTCTTTGGGAGTACCTGGTTACGGCATACCATGGCCTCTTCCACAGCCATATCAATCATGGCATAGTGCTTTGGGGCCATGCAGCAGGCTGTAGGAGGATCTTGCTTCTGCAAAAGAAGGTCCTCCGGATCATCACCTCATCTCATCGGCTGGTCGAGTACTGTTCGCCCAGGGGTGCCATTTTGGCAGTTAACAGTCATCCTGCAATGCGGCCGAAACACTTCCAAGCCAGACAGTCAGACACCCATCTCAAATGACATCATACCTTTCAGCAGAGAGGACATGTACATAGTCACAACACAAGGAGGAGGAATGACATCAATTTGCCTTAGACCAGACTGACTCGATCTCATAATGGCTTCCCTGTCCGTGCACTTGAGATTTACAACAGGATGCCGGGGTATTTCCGTGAACAGGAGGAAAAAGTCTTCAAGAAGGCACTTCGTGAGAAGCTTGTGAGTCTGGCTCTCTACTCCCTGGATGAAGAGTCAATCCAATGTTTTCTGAGATCTATTACTGGCCTCCCATCTTGATCTCAGTCCAGTTATTCATTTATTCATTATTCATTTATTCATTTATTCATTTATTCATTTATTCATTTATTCATTTATTCATTTATTCATTTATTCATTTATTCATTTATTCATTTATTCATTTATTCATTTAGTCATTTATTCATTTATTCATTTTTCATTTATTCATTTATTCATTTATTCATTTATTCATTTATTCATTTATTCATTTATTCATTTATTCATTTATTCATTTATTCATTTATTCATTTATTCATTTATTCATTTATTCATTTATTCATTTATTCATTTTTCATTTATTCATTTATTCATTTATTCATTTATTCATTTATTCATTTATTCATTTATTCATTTATTCATTTATTCATTTATTCATTTATTCATTTATTCATATTCATTTATTCATTTATTCATTTATTCATTTATTCATTTATTCATTTATTCATTTATTCATTTATTCATTTATTCATTTATTCATTTATTCATTTATTCATTTATTCATTTATTCATTTATTCATTTATTCATTTATTCATTTATTCATTTATTCATTTATTCATTTTATTGACAATTACAAATCATAATTATAATACATATATAATATGATTGGGAGAAGACAACAGGCATAGTCCAAAACTGTCTTCTCCCAAATTTTTACAAATGAATGTTAAAAAAAGAATAAGGTTAAGATTTCACTTTCACCTCAAAAAGTCCAATTTCCAATTCAAACTAATGACTAAACTAAAAATTTTGAATTTTGATATTAAAAACTAATTAAAAACAAAAATATTTTACTCAAATCTCTATAAATTGGAAATTTTCTGAGTAATTTTGCAAAATTTTGAGCCAGAAAAGAAACACAACTTCACTATTAGCACAGCTGATAATTATCAAGTTCTAAGTTCTATTTTTCATGACGCAATCTATCCAGCAAGTGCTAGTCATGGATGAATTACTTAATCACACACATCTTTGCATGAAATAATTTGAGAGCCTAATCTGGATTGGAAGAAATCAAAAGTTTCTCCTCCTCTAGTGAACTCATTAATTGAAACACTTCAATAAAGGTAGATGCACACATATCGTCATCGGACGGACGGCACGCATCGGACGGATCAGATTATTAAATTTAATCATAGATGAAGGATAAGCATAAGGATAAGCATTCAAACTATATTTCTTGTCTCTGATTTAACGCATTGTTTTCAATTGGAGTGCGCATACCTATCCGCATCCGTATAGGTATGCGCACTCCAATTGAAAACAATGCATCAAATATAATCTTCCGATCCGTCCGATGCTTGCCGTCCGTCCGATGACGATCTGTGTGCGCCTACCTTTAAAAATCGATGGCTCAATTGCTCAATAGTCTGTTAAACTTCAACTTCAAGGAGGAGGATGATGAGGATGAGGAGGGGGGAGAAGGAGGAGGAGGAGGAGAGGAGGAGGAGGGGGAGGAGGAGAAAGAATAAGATGAGGTGAGGAGTAGGAGTATGCTGAGGGTGGGTGGAGGAGGAGGAGATGAAGGAAGAGGTTGTGGTGGAGGAGGATGAGGTTAAGGAGGAGGAGGAGGTGGAGGAGAAAGTGGTGGAGGAGGAGCAGGAGGTGATGGAGAAGGGTGTGGAGGAGAAAGAGAAGGTAGTCGAGGAGGAGAAGGTGATGGAGAAGGTGGTAGAGGAGGACGGAAAGGTGGAGAAAGATAAGGAGGAGGTGTTGGAAAAGCTGGAGAAAGAGTAGGAGGAGAAGAAAAGAAGAAGAAGAAGAAGAAGAAGAAGAAGATGTAAACAGGAGGTGAAGAAGAAAGAAGAAGGAACGTAAAAGGAACAGAAAAGAAAAAGATTTAATCTTTTTTTCAAATTCCAATAATATTCCGGGAACAGTAGGCCTATCTCCAGAACATCCAGGAAATCTAGAAGCCCGCGACTATTGATTTTCACTCTGACGTCATAACCACCTCCAAACAAAGTGGAGGTAGACTGTTTTCCGACAGAATAGCACCGGGAAATCCTCGGAAAATCCTTGGAAAAACCTCAGACAACCTGAATTTTCATCAACGATTCTATCACCAGAGTCAGATATAGCAACACATTGATAGAAGCCGGTGAGTATGCAACTATATATAACTTTATTCGTAAATATATCACCATAGGCTATCACTGTAACTTGTGTTAAGCTATTGGGAAGCATATGGTGACAAAAAATAAGACTATATATTTTCAGTATTCTCGACTATTACTCCGTTATAGTGTACCTTTCTTGTAACAAATGATGAAACCCCACTGGTTTAAAATAGCATTTAGCATTTAAATAAAATATGTATCTTGCATGAGCTATTGGGAAACATATGGTTACAAATAATACTTTACCATTTATCAGTATTCTTGACTGTTACTCCGTTATAGTGTATTTTTCTTGTACCAAATGATTGAAAAATCACTCGTTTATAATAGCATTTAGTATTTAAATAAAATATGTATTTTGTCTTAGCTATTGGGAAACATATGGTAACAAATACTGTACTTTACCATTTATCGGTATTCTTGACTATTTTCTCCGTTATAGTGTATTTTTCTTATAACAAATGATTGAAAAACCACTGGTTTATAGTAACATTTAGCTTTTAAATAAACTATGTATCCTGTATTAGCTATGGGAAACATATGGTAACAATAATACTTTACCATTTATCAGTATTCTTGACTGTTACTCCGTTATAGTGTATTTTTCTTGTACCAAATGATTGAAAAATCACTCGTTTATAATAGCATTTAGCATTTAAATAAAATATGTATCCATTATTAGCTATTGGGAAACATATGGTAACAATAATACAATACCATTTATCAGTATTCTTGACTATTTCTCCGTTATAGTGTATTTTTCTTGTAACAATGATTGAAAAATCACTCGTTTATAGTAACATTTAGCTTTTAAATAAAATATGTATCCTGTATTAGCTATTGGGAAACATATGGTAACAAATAATACTTTACCATTTATCAGTATTCTTGTCTATTATCCGATATAGTGTATTTTTTGTACCAAATGATTGAAAAATCACTCGTTTATAGTAACATTTAGCTTTTAAATAAAATATGTATCCTGTATTAGCTATTGGGAACATATGGTAACAAATACTATGCCATTTATCGGTATTCTTGACTATTTTCTCCGATATAATGTATTTTTCTTATAACAAAAATTATTGAAAAATCACTTGTTTATAATAGCATTTAGCATTTAAATAAAATATGTATCCTGTATTAGTTATTGGGAAACATATGATAACAAATAATACTTTACAATTTATCAGTATTCTTGTCTATCACCCGATATAGTGTATATTTTCTTGTACCACATGATTGAAAAATCACTCGTTTATAATAGCATTTGGCATTAAATAAAATATGTATCTTGTATTAGCTATTGGGAAACATATGGTAACGAATAATACTATATCATTTATCAATATTCTTGACTATTATTATAGTGTGTTCTTATTATAACAAACTAGCCGTCAGGCTCGCTTCACTCGCCATATCAGTTTATCCAGGGGGCTCCGCCCCTGTCAGAAGATGAGATCAGCGGGCTCGCTTCGCTCGCCTGCATTTTTCATTTGAGCATGCTTCATTCCTTCAGAAAGTCAAAGTACTGAGAAAACGCAGAAAAGCTGAGAAATACGTTGGAAAAACGCAGATTTTGGCGTATCTTTGGAAATTATTCAAAATCCGTTCTTAGTGCGCCTCTAAAGGGCCAACTGAACATACCTACCAAATTTGAACGTTTTAGGTCCGGTAGATTTTTAGTTCTGCGAGTGAGTGAGTCAGTCAGTCAGTTTCGCTTTTATTAATATAGATGATAGAAAAACCACTCGTTATAAAAGCATTTAGCATTTAAATAGATAATAAATTGATGTGAAGCTATTGTGAAACATATGGTAAGAAATAATACTATACCATTTATCAGTATTCTTGACTATTACTCCGTTATAATCTATTTTTCTCATACCAAATGATTGATAAGAACTCTTGTTTTGGATATCATCGCTGAAATTCAATTTTCAATAATATAACAAAATATATATCGATTCTAGGGTCCAGATGAAGATACTTTGAATAAACCCAATTTTTGAGAGATTTTCTGTTATTGAACATTAAACTTAGGTACGACATAGCAGTCTTCATAAATGAAAGCTATTATATTGAGGTCCACGTTATAATGGCAGTGGAGAAAGATATGGAAGCACAACGTTGCCGATCTTCTGTCTTGTCAATGCCTTCTATGGACGGTAGCTGATACAGGTTAATTGATGTAATATTGACTGTTCATTCTCTTTTAAAATACTCTATTATATTTTTCAATAATTCCATAATGAATTTTCATAATTAAGATGAAATATTTTGTTGATTAATTTATTAATTCTACATTGTTAAAAGACGATCTGGCAACAGAGCAAATCGAGAAAGAGATAGCGCTATCCGCTTTGTTGAGTGATAGATAAGGATAGCAATACCATTGCTAAACAACACTGCCATTATAACGTGGACCACACTATAGCAGAAAAATTGTTCATCGATATTAATATTATACTGTATCTCCTATTTTATCAAGTCTTTAGTATACATGCTAATAAATGATTAAACGAGCGTAGCAAGTTCCTCCTTTTGACTAGAGGCTAGAGTCGTTGTCCGTATGTTGATGTGTTTGTATGTTCAACTTGCTTTCATAAATCAACTCCACATTCCAATACATATTCTTTGAACCATTAACAGTTCTAGTTTGTTAAAATGCCAACCTGACAAAATTATTAATTTAGTTACCAGTTAACAACTGTTTCGAAGAGGTACTCTCTCTAGATTATAGTTCTATATTAACATATTATGGTATGGACCTTTTTCAATTATAATTAAGAGAATAAGAAGAAGATACATGCAAAAAGACGAACTTCAAACCCTTAAAAACAACCCTTAGAGTTAAAATGTTGCCAAAAGATTTCTTAGTGCGCCTCCAAAGGGCCAAATGAACATATCTACCAAATTTGAACATTTTTGGTCCGGTAGATTTTTAGTTCTGCGAGTGAATGAGTGAGTGAGTCAGTCAGTCAGTGAATGAGTGCCATTTCGCTTTATATAGATTGACAATGGTGTAATAACCGAAACCGGTCTTTCTAAGTATCAGTAGGCCTAAATCTGTGGTTTTCTGACAATTTATTAGTCTTTTTCATTCATTATTTCAAATTGCACGCTGGGTTGTGATCACAGAACATCCGCTCGAAAAATAAGTCTCAACGGCAAATTCACGCTTCTCATTGTTCCAATGCATTATGCATTATGGTGACTGATCATGTCGGGAAGAGAACATTATGGTCTGGCCTCTCTAATGAGACCAAATTCGCTCTACTACGACATCAGCTGACTGAATGGGGTTTACTTCAACAAAGGGAGTTTCGCTGCCACACCCAGAGTGGTTGTTCTGAAAAAAGGTGCCCATACGTCAGGGCGTGATTGCTCACATCAAAAGAAAAAAAAAGTTCTAATTAACATAGGTCCGAAAATGCTTAGTTATCAAGTTATACAGAGTGGAAGATTTCGTCTGAACTTCTGTGCCCCTGCTGAAACGAAGCCCTACCGGTATTTGTTGGCTGTTATTAAGATTTACTTTTGTAAAATGAACTAAAAAATTGAATAAAACCCTTTCCAGACCTGTAGCTACAGTAATTTTCAAGATATGTGACGAAATACGCGAAACTTGGTCCCGAAAAACAAGTTCCTTTAAGGTTTGAAGGAGATTTACTATGTTAAATGTACAATAAACACAAAATATGTATCCACAGTACTTGTAGAAGATGTAATTTCGAAGAGAAAGATGTAAAATAAGTCTATAATAGAGAAACGCAACCTTGAAAAATAATCCTTTATTACATACAAAACGCATGAAAAATAGACAAAATTTGTTAAGGTTTCTACACACACCCGTAGGGCTTCGTTTCAGCAGAGGCACAGAAATTCAGACGAAATCTTTCATCCTGTATAACTTGGTAACCAAGCATTTTCGGACCTCTGTTAATCAGAACTTTTTTCTTCTTTTGATGTGAGGAATCACGCGCTGACGTATGGGAACCTTTTTCAGAACACTTTGTATATTTTATGAGGAGAGAAATAGTACAGTCGACATTTTATACCTACATGAAAAAGGAATAAGAGTGCTTGCAATATATTATATTTTAGTTCTGATTTTGTAATTGTTTAGATACATAAGAGAAGTCCAGAACCAATTTTCGATGCAAAATCTCATATTGTGCTAATAAATACAGAGTACCCCAAAACCACGTTTTTACGGTACATTTTCCAGTTCTCAGCTATATCCCCCAATTGCAGTAATCGGACAGAAAAATTGCTCTCGCTTTCTTTCAATATCTTAAAATTCAAATGAAAGCTATATGAATAGAACTAAGGACTTTTGCTACTGCAAATATTGAACGAAGAGCTAAATAGCAGAAGGAAATTTGAAGAATGAAACTGTCCAAAAATTGTGCCCGGACCAAGAATCGAACCCAGTACATGTAACTTGTTCCATTATAATGAAAGTCTCATTCTTCAAATTTCATTCTGCTACTTTGTTCCTCGTTCAATTTTTGCTGTAGCAGGAGTCCTCAGCTCTTTTTATGTAGCTTTCATTGGATATTTGAAATCTTATTATATTAAAGCTGCAAAAGACAAAAAAAATACGAAAAATTCACAGCCAATACGGCCGATTGTCACGGGGAATCCACACAAAAATCAGTTGGAGAACACACTGGAGAAAAATGTACCCCCTGGCACCCCTAAAGCCCCCCAAATTTGATCGACACATTTAAATCAGCTTCGCACAGAAAATTCGATGAAAGCTTTTTTGTTCAGCTCCCGGGAGATAAGCCTATAGCCATAGCTAAATCCCAGCTGTTGGTTAACTGTAATCTAAACTACTATGATATAGAAGTAGAATTTTATATTATAATAATAAAGGAAAAAAAATCGTATGGCTTTTGTTGGTGGGGAGTCCCTTGCGGGAAGGTCCCACCGCCTCAATATATCATTTAAGCCGTCAATGGGCCTTACGACTGTAAGGAAAGAGAGGAAATAAAAGAAAGAACTGGCTCATTCACGTACGGGATAGGAAAATTATGTTTTCCTACAGTTACGTTGAAAAGTGGCCATTACTGCACTGATTACAGAACGCAAAGAATCACTTTTCCGCTCTAGTGCGGGAAAAATTTTTCTGCACTCCAGATTTGCAACATGGCAACGCAAAATACTTAGTAGGTTATATGGAGCAACAGTGCAGCAAAATCAAAATGAAGTTGGTAACAGTGACTGGACTGCTATAGTGAGCAGAGGTGCAACGAGCACAGCATTAAGTAGATATTATAACCAAGGACAACATTTTTATTCAATTTGACAATAAATTAAGGTTTTTATCAATAATAAAATTACACAGAAAAACATTTGATGCATTTCAGGCAATTTTACCCATAATTACCCACTTTTCATATTCAATGGTAACTGTAGGAAAAACTTAATGTGAAATACGTGCGCAAAGTTCCTCTGCTGCACTCAAGAAACCATTCCGTAAACGTTTCTTTCGGTGCAGCAAACTGTCACTTTGCGCACTAGTTGCACAAATAACTATTTACGCATCATCACGTCTCAACTACTCAACTGATTAACTTGACATTTTGCATATAGATTCATGATCTACCGGTGATGGTTAAAGGTCTATTTTCAATTCTTCAAGATTTCATTACGTCAAGTTTTAAAATAGACCCTTGCGGAGCACGGGTTACCTGCTAGTTTCTAATGAAATCTTTCATCATTACTATTAATTTAATCTCCTTCTTCTTCCTTTCACGGTTAAAGCAATATTGCCTGTTCCGAACCTCATCCTCTCTATAATCATATAACATCTTTCTCTAGGACGTCCTCTATCATTCTATTTTCTCAACTGGTTTGTACAATAATTTAATTGATTAACTCGATTTTCCAGTTGCAAAATGCCTGGATCACGGGATAAGATCCTGAGCGAGGTGTTCTCAGGAATATGTAACAAGATGAACAGATGTAAGCCCCTGTCATCAGATGACGTCATGGCCACACCCTTGAGAAGATGTCTCAACACTTTCGACATTACACTATTGGGTAAGTATATCCTTTAAGAAAAGATAGCATAAGAAGATATCTCATGGTTTTCAGAATTTATTCAAAGTTTGGAAGCTCTGTATCAAATTATAAGTGTTGTGTATCAAGTTAACATGATATTCTATCATATTGTGTTGATACTGTATCATATTGCAGTGATACTGTATCATGTGTGGTGGTACTGTATCATTTATGGTGATACCATAGCGAAAATATAGTACCGTATAAGAAGATATGTCATGGTTTGTAGAATTCATTCAAAGTTTGCAAGATCTGTATCAAATTATGGTGTTGTGTATCAAGTTGAGATGAAACTGTATCATATGTGTTGTGATACTGTATCATGTGTGGTGATACTGTATCATTTATAGTGATACCTTAGAGAAAAGATAGCATAGAAAGATATTCCATGGTTTGTAGAATTCATTCAAGATTTGCAAGTTTTGTATCAATTATGGTGTTGTGTATCAAGTTGAGATGATACTGTATCATAATGTGTTGCTAATTTTTAATGTGTGATAATACTGTATCATTTATGATGATACAATAGAGAAAAGAGATAGCAAAAGAATATATCTCATGGTTTGTAGAATTCATTCAAAGTTTGCAAGATCTGTATTAAATTATGGTGTGTGTATCAAGTTTAGATGATACTGTATCAAATGTGTTATACGGCAATATCGCACCGCTGTATCCCTACCTTTCTCTGCTATGCATGTACCTCCAAGTCAGGCCCCGGGCTATAAATGGGCAGACTTGGCATTTGCCCAGGGCGCATATATATAAGAGATGATGGAAATAATGCTTAGAGAATCAAAATACCTGTCACAAGATTTTCAAAAATACATAGTGCGAACATGTAAATATAATACAGGCTGTATTACATTTACATGTTCTGCTCTATGTATATCGGAAATGTTAAATGTAAATAGTAAGAAACTTGAGTATTATAAGATGATATCTCTTTTGAAAACCTAATTGAAAAGATTTGAATACCATACTCTCTGCTCTTGTTAAAAATCTGGTGTGGTACACTCACACAACTTTCCTTGCTCATTGAACTGTAAGCCTCATTCTCAAACGAGAATAATTTAGGGGGATAACATGATGACGATTGGCGGCAACATATTTGAAACTACGATCAGACTACTGTATATGTGTACCAATTGTTTTTAGAGTTCTTTTTCCTTTGTGTGAATTGTGAAATTCGATGATTTTTTGTAAAGTCGTCAAAACAGCTGTTCTACAGATGACATAATATCTCGACTATGTGTTCTTTTCATAAACTGCTCTACCTACCTACCTCATGCACGAGAAGGAGGTTACTAAGTCAATTCTCAAGGATGGGATGGACCCCCCATTAGTTTCTCAGGAGGAGACACATGCCAGTTGATAGAGCTGATAAATAACTATACAGGGTATATGAATTTGAAAAAAATCGGTCAAGTCATTTTTGTGAAAATCGTGAAAACATGTTTTTTTTAGAAATTTTTCTTAAGAATATTACGGAACTCCTGCAATTTTCCCAGAAGTGAGACTCATGACAGTTGATAGGGCTTATGAATAGCTTATAAATATCCATGGTATAAATTTTAAGAAAATCGTTGGAGCCATTTTTGAGAAAACCGTGAAAAACATGGTTTTTTAGTAATTATCCGCCATTTTTCTCAATAATTTTACGGAGCTCCTGCAATTTTCCCAGAAATGAGACTCATGTCAGTTGATAGGGCTTATAAATAGCTATCCATGATATAATTTGAAGAAAATCGTTAGAGCCGTTTTCGAGAAAACTGTGAAAAACTGGTTTTTTAGTAATTATCCGCCATCTTAAATTGAATTTCATATTGTAGGATCCTCTTGGTATAATGACCTTAAGTTTAAAATTTCAAGTCAATCGGTTAATTGGGAATGGAGTTATGGTGTTCACAGACATACATACCTAGTCTACAAAAGTATACGAAAAAGTGCGCATACCAAGTCAAGTATACAAAATAGTAATTTTGTATGGACTATAAGCTTAGGAGGTGAAAATAGCAAAAGTGTGCATATTTATCTCCTATGTTGAAGATGTGGAGCACATACCTCCATAAACAAAGCCATAGTGCATTCTGGTGACGTCAGCACAGGTAGGGCTCCTACACCAATAAAAATTTGTTGATTTCAGCCGATCTATATCAGCTAGTGTTTTTATTGGTGTAGAAGCCTACCTGTGCTGACGTCACCAGAATGTACTATGGATTTGTTTCGGAGGTGTGTGTGGAGCCGCTGAGTTGACACTTGTTGCAGAGTTGAAAAACTCAACCTCCATTAAGGTTGTGCAAAGGCTAAAAATAAAAATTTATTGGTGATATTTTTCAAAGTTTTACGATTTCTATATCATTAAGCTATCAAAATAAAAAAAACATTCTCAGGAATACATTTTTTTCCGATCATTACTTTTTGAGATAGGAGCGCCTAAAGTTTAAATTTTTGGGGCAAAACATTTTAAATTCGGTAAGAGATAAATTCACGGGATTCAGAGGATACATTTTTTAAGGTACCTATTGTTGATTGAATAAAACAAAAATGTTTTGGAAATATCAATTTTTGAGAATGTTAATCAATTAACCAAAAATAATTTTAGTCGAGTTATTTTTAGTAAATTGAATAACTTTCTCAAAGATTTTATATTTCAAGAACTTTTTGTTTTATTCAATCAAAAATACCATGGAAAATTCATCCTTTGAATCTCATGGATTCATCTCTTACCGAAATTGAAATGTTCTGTCCCAAAAATTTAAACTTCAGGCGCTCATATCTCAAAAAGTAATGATTGGAAAAAAATGTTTTCCTGAGAAAACTTCATCATTTGATATCTTGATGATATACAAATCGAAAAACTTTGAAAATATCACCAATAAAAAGTTTATTTTTAGCCTTTGCACAGCCTAATATGATGTAGTATGTATTATGTATTTATTAATGTATTGGATTTATTTGTTTTCACCAGGAATCGGTCACATGGTAGGAGCCGGCATCTATGTGCTGGTGGGAACAGTAGCTAAAGACCAGGCTGGTCCAGGAATCATAATTTCGTTCCTGATAGCCGGCCTGACGTCTATGTTGGCAGCACTGTGTTATGCTGAGTTCGGCACTCGCATCCCCAAAGCTGGCTCAGCTTATGTCTACACATATGTCAGTGTGGGCGAATTCTGGGCTTTTGTCATTGGATGGAATCTTATATTGGAACATATGATTGGTGAGTAGTTATTTCAGGCTGTTGCTATTTCAACTCCTTCTCCTCCTCCTCCTCCTCCTACTCCTCCCACTCCTCCTCCTCCTCCTTCTTCTCCTCTTTCTTCTCCTTCTAATCCACCTTCCCCTCTTCATCCTACTCCACCATCTCCTCCTTCTCCTCCTTCTCCTCCTACTCCTCCTTCTACTCCTCCTTCTCTTCCTTCTCCCCCTTCTTCTCCTTCTCCTTCTTCTCCTCCTTCTCTTCCTTCTCCCCCTTCTTCTCCTTCTCCTTCTTCTCCTCTTCTTCTCCTTCTCCTTCTTCTCCTCGTTCTACTCCTT
>NW_024091408.1:0-19375 GCF_014356525.2 Nilaparvata lugens
TATGAGAGATATGAACTGAAAGCATCATAAGATGGATATTTTCTTCAATATAGTAGGCTTTGAAAGATAAACAGTGCAGGAGCCGTCATCACAACAGGACGAACAAACCCCTCTCTGCAATGAGCTCGGGAAGGGAATCCACGAATTAGTCAAATGCCTGTTCTTTGCTTCCTCAGTAGCCTTCCACTAGAGAACTCATGACCCCAGAGTAAGGTCCCTCGACTGAAACGACTTTGGATGAATGCAAAAAATACTGTTCTCAGTACCTTAGAACTCACACACAGTCTCAATCTGGGTATCAGGAATATGCCTTTACTGATTTTTCTTTCCTTGCCCTATTACCTTAAGTAAGGAAAGTATTGCTTTCCGAAAAAAAATTAAGGTACACCAATTTCCAATTTTCTATACGTTTCAAGGTCTCCTGAGTCCGAAAAAGTGGTTTTGGGTATTGGTCTGTATGTGTATGTGCGTGCGTGCGTGTGTGGTGTGTGTGTGTGTGTGTGTGTGTGTTGTGTGTGTGTGTGTGTGTGTGTGTGTGGTGTGTGTGTGTGTGTGTGTGTGGTGTGTGTGTGTGTGTGTGGTGTGTGTGTGTGTGGTGTGTGTTGTGTGTGTGTGTGTGTGTGTGTGTGTGTGTGTGTGTGTGTGTGTGGTGTGTGTGTGTGTGTGTGTGTGTTGTGTGTGTGTGTGTGTGTGTGGTGTGTGTGTGGTGTGTGTGTGTGTGTGTGTGGTGTGTGTTGGTGTGTGTGTGTGTGTGTGGTGTGTGTGTATGTGCGTCTGGTACACGATATCTCATCTCCCAATGACTTGAAATTTGGAATGTAAGGTCCTTACACTATAAGGATCCGACACGAACAATTTCGATCAAATGCAATCCTAGATGGCGGCTAAAATGGCGAAAATGTTGTCAAAAATAGGGGTTTTCGCGATTTTCTCGAAAACGGCTCCAACGATTTTGATCAAGTTCATAACTGGATTAGTCATTGATAAGCTCTATCAACTGCAACAAGTCCTATATCTGTAAAAAATTCAGGAGCTTTGTCCCATCTAAGTGAAGTTTGATCTTAGATTCTCAATTATCAGCCTTCATATACGATTTAAACAGAAAATTTCAAGTGAAAAAGATTGAGCATGAAAATCTCTGCAATTAATTTCCAGTAACATTACCACCTAAAATTGAAAATAAGCTTGAAATCCGAGCAAATGTGATTATTAAATTGCAAACTGTTGGCAACTGTTGATTCTAATGAATTATTCACTATGAAGATATAGCAGATCTCGTGCGTTTCCAGCGTTATTGGCCTATCACCAGCTGTCTCATATCTTCGAACAGTAGACTTGAGATGCGCGAGTACACTAGAGTCATGTGATCAATTTTCATAACGGCAAGGAAAGTTGTGTGAGTGCGCCACACCAGATTTTTTGATTCGATTTTCCTAATGTTTTTCTCCCAATCCAGATTCTCATCAACCATAAATCTTAGGAAATTCTACACAATGACTTGCAGCTTTTGTGGTATTCCTTCTCATACATAATCTAATTGATATTTTAATGCATGAAATATTAGCAGTAAACCAATCTTGTATAGTTTCTGAAATAGTTTTCAATTCGTTTCTCAATACTTCATGTGAATTGGACCTGAGACAGATTGATGTCATCAGCAAAGAGAAAGCTCTGTACTGATTAGGCCGGTCATTCATGCACCCACAGCTCATTGATGCACTATAGTGATGTTATAATGGCTGTGGAGGGAGATGGGAGAACCGCCTCTCTGCCTTGCCACTGCCTTCTATAGTGATGTTATAATGGCTGTGGAGGGAGATGGGAGAACCGCCTCTCTGCCTTGCCACTGCCTTCTATAGAGGATCACTGATGTAATATCAAGTGTCAATTCTTGTATGAACTATAGTCCTGGAGTTATAATCCTAACATAAAGAGGGGAAACCGATTTGTGGTTGCACTGTTTGTAGGATGGACAGAGAGAGTGTAGAGTAGATCAGTGGAGAAAGCATGCAGGATGCTGACACTAAAGTAGGCAGAGAATGCTGTTGGGTAGTGCCAGTGATTATTAGTGAGGGAAACAGCATCGGGCTAGAAGAAGAAGGATAAGAGGAAGAAGGGGAAGATGGCGATGTGAGAGGAGTGGAAGAATGGGGAGAAGGAGGAGAAGAAGTGTAAGAAGAAGAAGAAGAAGAAGCGGGAGAAGAAGGAGAAGAAGAAGAAGAAGAAGAAAAAGAAGAAGAAGAAGAAGAAGAAGAAGAAGAAGAGAAGAAGAAGAAGAGGAAGAAGAAGAAGAAGGAAGAAGAAGAAGAAGAAGAAGAAGAAGAAAAGAAGAAGAAGAAAGAAGAAGAATAATCGAGATTGAATATTCTGTAAGGAGGAGAAGTATGAGGAGAAGAAGAAGAAGAAGAGGAAGAAGAAGAAGAAAGAAGAAGAAGAAGAGGAAGAAGAAGAAGAAGAAGAAGAAGAAGAGGAAGAAGAAGAAGAAGAAGAAGAGGAAGAAGAAGAAGAAAAGAAGAAGAAGAAGAAGAAGAAGAAGAAGAAGAAGAAGAAGAAGAGAAGAAGAAGAGAAGAAGAAAAGAAGAAGAAGAAGAAGAAGAAGAAGAAGAAGAAGAAGAAGAGAAGAAGAAGAAGAAGAAGAAGAAGAAGAAGAAGAAGAAGAAGAAGAAGAAGAAAAAGAAGAAGAATAATCGAGATTGAATATTCTGTAAGGAGGAGGAGGATAAGGAGAAGAAGGAGTAGGAGAAGAAGAAGTCAGAGTAGAGACAGTGACAGGGTATTAATAATAATCGAGATTGAATATTCTGTTAATTAATTACATTTCTGAGTTGTTGAAGAACCATCTGGCAATGTTGCAGAGCTAGAAAAGGATAGTGCTTTCTGCTTTGTCGAATGATAGACAAGAAAAGCAACACCATTGTCAATCGAATACTGCCATAATAAAGTGGACCTAAAAATAGAAGAAGGATTGGTCATACACGGCTCAGACAAGAAATGGAGAGTAACCTCAAATTCCGCGGTCACATAATGAGTCTTTTCGATCATCAGTATTAGTATTGCGTCATCATATAAATCACTAGAATGGGATTGGAAGAAGTTGGTCAACTTGAAGAATGATTGATGTGAAATATTCTAATGCAGAGCGAAATAATCACAAAATAGTTGTTTTGTAGTTGGAGGGATATCACAATATGAGTCACAGAAGATCAACCAAACATGGACAAAACCTTCAACAGCTGGAAGAAGAAATAAAGTGATACATTCAAGAAAAATAGCTTCATCTCAAAAAATGAATGCCAGTTGTACTGGTTGAACCATTAAATGTTTGATCACTTTGAAAGCTCTAAATTAAATTTGTTTTATTTCTTATTATTGTACAAAGTGTATAAATCCCTAAATTATTCAATCACTACAGAAGCTCCAAATTAAATTTGTTATATTTTATTCTTTCGTACGAGGTGTATAAATGCCTAACTTTTAACAAAGAAGGATTCCTCAACCAATTAAAGTTCATAGTTATTTGAGTCCAAATTTTCAATCCTATACTATTAAACGAGCAACTTCTGTTCATATGTTCAGATGTTTAGATGATAAATCACTTACTATTCTATTTCCTATGCACTCCTAGTGTTATTCTTCTTCATCCTCAGAAAGTATGAAGAAGTAAGTTAATTTCGTTAGCAAACGTCACCAGACCTGAATGATGATTGAAAGGAAATGGTATTTGTTGACAATTTGGAGTTGATTCATGGAAGCAATCGAGAGTAATCGTCGAACAAACTCATGAACAAACAACCCCATAAACGTACAAGGACTGGAGGATCTAGTTGTCAGTTAGAACTCACTACACTCGGTCAATGAAAATGTAGGAAATACCGCTAACCAATGGGATAGAAAGAGTCCTTTGTCATGACTCCAACCAATAGGAGTTGAGTTATGCAGAATTGAACCAATCACATGCTAACCAATGAGAAAGTAGCAAATTCTTTGTCATGATGGCAAATACTGTAGTGGGATCAGTTCGTCAAGATTTAGTTTTCCTTATTTTTAGTGCATCACTTGTCCAGTACTAATAGTCTAGTTGAAAAATTAATAAAGTTTTCTCAATAATATTATTACAATGGGCTTCTTTAGGAGTGATATTAAGGAGAAAATTAAGAATCACGTAGTCTCATATCTTCAAAAAATAGTTTTTATTGTTCACTCTTTACAATAAAATGTGAAGAGATACTGAATAAATTGACTTTAAATTGTCACAAGCACAGTCTAGTTCACTTTACATAAATAGTTTCTCCAGTTAACTATAGGAATTGACGATGATGTAACAACTGGAACTAGTTTCCCGAAAATGTTTAATGAATAAGTAGTTCAGACAATAATTTCATGTTATTTTGTTTAATATATGAATAACTACCAGAGTATCATCTTTACTAGATTACAAACCAGAAATAACAAAAATATGATGATATAAAACTAATCTTTATTGAATGATTGATATTTTATATGTTTTTCATATCTTTACAACTTGAACAAGTTTTCCTAAAATGTTGAAATGAATGACTGGTTTGGACAATATCCCAAGTAGTTATCTTTAATACATGTATAACTAACATAATATATCATCTTTACTAGACTAACAAAAATATGATGATATAAAACTAATCTTCATTAGATGATCACAATTTCATATGTTTCTATATTCTTATTGGGTACTATCATAGAGAAACAATAGCGTAACTAGATGTCCCATGGTATAGGACGTTTATGTCGTAACTTTTACTGTTATCTCAAGCAGATTACTGTCGATTATTGTAGATTTTTACTGTTTTATTGGGGTGAGAGTGTATGAACGGCACAATAAGAGAGACTACCAGCGTCACAAAGCTTCACAGGAAAGAACTACGTGGACTATCAGCTTGAGATAACAGTAAAAGTTGCGACATAAACGCCCTATACCATGGGATATCTACTTATGCTATTATTTCTCTATGGTACTATTGAATAGGACTAGGAGAGATATTACACACAGTTACCTAAAATTCCACAAAAGAGAGAATAATCAGATATAATCACAACAAACATGAATATTACATAATAGAATGAATAATTATTAATTTATTGATTCATAATCAATATGAGCCATAATATTCCTAAAATCAATAGAGGTTTTTCTATATTTATAGGACTAGAAGGATATAATTACATAAACTCCATGAGATTTTCCATTCGTTGATCTACAATGGAACATCAGTTCAATCAAGTAGGCTACTAGGATAAATTCTTCATTGACTTTGGCAAATTGTTAAAGTGTCAATAAATTGACTACTTACGGTATGTGGCTGAGAGACTAGAAATGAGAACCTCACATCACAATATAATGATATATGATAATTAATCATTGTCTATTCATGACATTTGCTTATAAATATATGCCAGTTTCAATCTGACCATCCTTTTTAATATTAAGTACTTTCGTGCCTTAGTAGGACTAAAGAGGGATATATTTTACAAAATTCATACAAATTGATAATATGATACAACTATAATTGATCAATGAATTAATCAGATAAGACAGGAGAAATTAAAGCTAAAGTAAGGATACAATTGCACACTCATATGGCAGTTTTGACTAGAAATTTTTTACAAATTAAAAAAAACCTTAATAGCCTGGGCTGTATTTATGAACTATTCACGAGAGCCTTTGCAGCCAAGAAAACTTTGGTTACTAAGGGTGGCCACTAACGACTAGTGTGTTGAACATGTGTGTACACACAAGCTCATCATGCATGTTGTGTCATCAGCACAAGGCTTTGAACAAGAATGGTGGTTGACAATTCTCAATTGACCCCAAAGTTTGCTTGGCTGAGAACGTTTTTGAAAATCGTTTTGAATACAAATTGATGTCACAGACAAATGAATGGCATATAAACGTACACATTCCTAACCACACTTATTATTCAAATGAATAAAACTTTATTATGAATGAGCTGGGATGAAAGACCTCAAGAGTCATACTTAAAGAGCTCATAACTTTTTAAACAAGAATAGAATATTCTCATACTGAGAGCCACATCCACCATCCATGTTCAATGCTCTTTGATTAATTTGTTATATTCATTAAAACTTGTCTCTTTCCAGACTAGGGCTACTTGTAATATAAATAGGAATACAAATCTCAGTACCCTTCTTGAATTATTCTCTTGAAACATGTTTCGGACATTCATGCCATGAATGTCTTTTTTCTCAAAAATAAGAATCTTTCAACAGTACTTATAAATGGCATGAATGTCTGAAACATGTTGTGATTAAATAATTCAAAAAGGGTAGGTACCAAAATTTGTATTTATATTTTATTGAAACTTTCTCATTCCAAGATAAAGCAAATTTCTGATTCTAGCTTGACTTTCACTGATTCAATTACTTGATTGAGATCACTCAGCTAATTCAAGTCGTTCGAAATATATCTTATCAAACCAATAAAAATATTATTAAAAGTTACTATTGCATCTTTGTATGATAGTTTTTGAAATGAGAAAGTGAATTTTGAATTGGATTACTTTATTCAGATTCAGTTTTCATGACAAATACAGTCCACGGAGCATTGGTTGTATCTTCCTTTTTAAATAATCAATAACATACAACAAAATGTAGTAGAATATTTCGGCTACAGTCATTATACTCACGCCTAGGAATGCATCCAAGTAGACAACGGTGGCATCCATCATCTCATTGTTATTGTAAGTGTAGGTTCGAACTTTTGGATAAAAAAAATCGTTTCTGAATTCAATTTTAACTGGTTGAAGTGAGAGAAACATTCCAGGCAGAGGAAAATGAGATGTTTCATAAGATATCACCTTGTAGTCAGTGTAGTTACAAGATGGCAAACAATCGCAAAAATCTTGAAATCTCCTTTCACCTGTGTCATAATAAGTGGCTTTGGCAACATCCACCGCACAGGAGCTGTATTCATCAGAGCATATGTATGTTGATTCGTTGTGTGGCATGTAAAACAGAACACATCCACATTCTCTCAATGCTCTCTTGGTGGAGCACTCCATTAAACAGTTTTGTTGTGTATAATATTGAAAAAAGTCCAATGTTTTCTCTGTTGTGTTGTAGCATTGCTTGGCAGATGGAACTTTGTACAGAAAATCGTTATCATCAACAGGATATTTTATTGTTACTTCAGGTTCAATGAGAATGCGAGAACTTGTTGATTGCTGAAGAAGATGCCATCTCATGAATGGACTTGGTACATCCCAAGGATTGTGGATTGTGAACCGATATTTATTGTCCCTGCCAATAAACTTGGTGTCTTTATTCTTATATTCATCCAGATGATAATTTATGTCTGATTGCTCTACCAAAACTGGTATCTTCACTGGTGGATAAACATCAATTGTTCCATTCTCTAACCAATATTCTGTATATGACGGAAATCCATGAATCAATTCAGTATTCAATTGAAGTGTGATGTTCCACCCATCTGGTACACTCATTTCTGAGTCTAAATAATGTTGTACTGTATTCATCTTGTAAATCTTGGAAGGTGGAAGCATGTTGATGGACCAGCAGAGTTCCCTGAACATGAACGTTGGACGGATTAATCCAGAAAGAAAGTGTGCAGTAAAGGCATAGTAATCATCATTTGAGATGTAACGGAAAAAGGTATCAAGACAGAAATCAGATATGAAGAATCTCCCCCAATTACTTCCTGTACCATTTCCAGTTGAACTCATATTGTACATCTCATCAAACGCTTTTCTTGACATACCTAAGATATCAGCCATCTTGTATATATCATCACCATGTTTTTCCTCAAAATATTCAACTCCTTCCTCTGTCACAATTAGTGGACCGCAAATGGTGAGAGCAGGAATAGCCAGGGTAGAGATGTGCTGCGGAGTGTTAGCCAATTCGATTGTCATGGGATCCTCTTTCCATTCATTCATCTTCATTCTATATACCGCAAATAATGAGATAATAAAACCAATCACGACTATACACCAGAAAGTACGTTTGATCCAATGATTGCTGGGGTTACCAATGTATTTCATGCCATGCAAAGAAGTATTCTCCACAAAGTTCTTGAAATGGGGATTCACATTTTTCCTTCTCCTCATTTGCCTTTGATTTGAAGTTTTGGAAGTAGCCATGTTCGTGAGTGTGGAAAACACAACAAAAAAAATGCACAGTAGATGAGAGATCACTCAATATAGACTGAATATCTGCACAAGAACTAGGATAGAGATCCTGGTACTCTTAACTAGACCACTCACTCGAATTTGCTATGTAAACTGGGCGTGAACCTTCAACAGACTGCTTATAAATGACCATCAGGGTGGAGCCACTTCACTTTTAAAGTAAACTCATGGAGAGAAGCCACTTCTTAATCACCTTTTCTATTTCAATATTACTCCACAACAGCGATAATGTGATAGGCAATTAGTTTGGGTGTGGAACTCATATTTCGAATAACTGGTATTTCTATTGGGATTTGAATGGGAGAACTGATGGCTCAATGAGCCCACATTATCCGAATTGGATGAATTCAAAAGTCATTCAGAGGTCAAAATAATTATTATAAGTGATTGGTTGTTCCACTTGACAAAAATGAAGTATCAGAAGAAGAAACAAAAGGGTTGGAGGAGTTGAAGGTAGAAGATGATGATGGTGATGTAAATGAGGAGGAGGAGGAGGACATGGAGGTGGATAATGAGGATGAGGAGTAGTATGAGGAGGAGGAAGAGAAAGTGGTGGTGGAGGAGGAGGAGTAGTTGGTGGAGAAGGAATTTGGAAAGGGGAGGAGGTACTCTTGCAGAAAAAAAGAAGTTATAACTGCTGAATATTATACAGTCTCAGTAATCTACAATAACTTCCAATGTACTTCTTAGTGATCTCACTAATTCAGAGACCAATAAATAAATGTTCTATTGTAGTAGCAAAAGATAACATGAAAATGCATTACAAAATGTCAAATAGTAACAAAAGTAGACACATAGCAAACGAATAGAACTATTTAACTAAAAGTCACAATCATACATAGACTAATCATTATAACTAATTCTACACCCAGAAATTGTTCCCTGATCTCAATATAACAATCAAGTAATAAAGCTATTCCACTTCAAGATTTATTCTAAAAAATTCATCTATTGTATAAGTACAATTCTTGACAAAATTGCTTTCGATTTATTTTAACATTTTGTAATCTCTAGATTCCTCATTGAAAGAGGTGAAAATTGAATAATTTCATCCCTGTATAGATGATTTTTTTTCGAGTCCTAGTGTAATGGAAACTGATTAAACTCGAATTAGCCCTATTCCTTGTTCCATATGAGAGATATGAACTGAAAGCATCATAAAGATGGATATTTTCTTCAATATAGTAGGCTTTGAAAGATAAACAGTGCAGGAGCCGTCATCACACCAGGACGAACAAACCCCTCTGTACAATGAGCTCGGGAAGGGAATCCACGAATTAGTCCAATGCCTGTTCTTTGCTTCCTCAGTAGCCTTCCACTAGAGAACTCATGACCCCAGAGTAAGGTCCCTCGACTGAAACGACTTTGGATGAATGCAAAAAAGACTGTTCTCAGTAACTTAGAACTCACACACAGTCTCAATCTGCGTATCAGGAATATGCCTTTACTGATTTTTCTTTCCTTGCCTTATTACCTTAAGTGAGGAAAGTATTGCTTTCCGAAAAAAATTAAGGTACACCAATTTCCAATTTTCTATACGTTTCAAGGTCTCCTGAGTCCGAAAAAGTGGTTTTGGGTATTGGTCTGTATGTGTATGTGCGTGCGTGTGTGTGTGTGTGTGTGTGTGTGTGTGTGTGGTGTGTGTGTGTGTGTGTGGTGTGTGTGTGTGTGTGTGTGGTGTGTGTGGTGTGTGTGTGTGTGGTGTGTGTGTGTGTGTGTGTGTGTGTGTGTGTGTATGTGCGTCTGTGTACACGATATCTCATCTCCCAATGACTTGAAATTTGGAATGTAAGGTCCTTACACTATGAGGATCCGACACGAACAATTTCGATCAAATGCAATCCTAGATGGCGGCTAAAATGGCGAAAATGTTGTCAAAAATAGGGGTTTTCGCGATTTTCTCGAAAACGGCTCCAACGATTTTGATCAAGTTCATAACTGGATTAGTCATTGATAAGCTCTATCAACTGCAACAAGTCCTATATCAAGTCCTATAAAATTGAAAATGAGCTTGAAATCCGAGAAAATGTGATTATTAAATTGCAAACTGTTGGCAACTGTTGATTCTAATGAATCATTCACTATGAAGAGGTAGCAGACCTCGTGTGTTTCCAGCGTTATTGACCTATCACCAGCTGTCTCATATCTTTGAATAGTAGACTTGAGATGCGCGAGTACACTAGCGTCAGGTGATCAATTTTCATAACAGCAAGGAAAGTTGTGTGAGTGCGCCACACCAGATTTTTTGATTTGAGTTTCCTAATGTTTTTCTCCCAATCCAGATTCTCATCAACCATAAATCTTAGGAAATTCACAGAATGACTTGCAGCTTTTGTGGTATTCCTTCTCATACATAATCTAATTGATATTTTAATGCATGAAATATTAGCAGTAAACCAATCTTGTTTAGTTTCTGAAATAGTTTTCAATTCGTTTCTCAATACTTCATGTGAATTGGACCTGAGACAGATTAATGTCATCAGCAAAGAGAAAGCTCTGTACTGATTAGGCCGGTCATTCATGTACCCACAGCTCTTTGATGCACTTTAGTGATGTTTTAATGGCTGTGGAGGGAGATGGGAGAACCGCCTCTCTGCCTTGCCACTGCCTTCTATAGAGGATCACTGATGTAATATCAAGTGTCAATTCTTGTAGGAACTATAGTCCTGGAGTTATAATCCTAACATGAAGAGGGGAAACCGATTTGTGGTTGCACTGTTTGTAGGATGGACAGAGAGAGTGTAGAGTGGATCAGTGGAGAAAGCATGCAGGATGCTGACACTAAAGTAGAGAGAGAATGCTGTTAGGTAGTGCCAGTGATTATTAGTGAGGGAAACAGCATCGGGCCTCTCTGTCTTTGAGGGAGAGTCATGTGAAAACTTATATGTTTTGGAGTATAATCAAATATATTTTATTTGTCAAGAAAGTATATTCTGCTATATATTGCAATGATTATAATAATGAATTTTCATAGGAGAAGAGGAAGAAGGAGAAGTAGAAGAAGAAGGATAAGAGGAAGAAGGGGAAGATGGCGATGTGAGAGGAGTGGAAGAATGGGGAGAAGGAGGAGAAGAAGTGGCAGAAGGAGAAGAAGAAGAAGGAGAAGAAGAAGAAGAAGAAGAAGGAGAAGAAGAAGAAGAAGAAGAAGGAAGAAGAAGAAGAAGAGAAGAAGAAGAAGAAGAAAAGAAGAAGAAGAAGAAGGAGAAGAAGAAGAAGAAGAAGAAGAAAGAAGAAGAAGAAGAAGAAGAAGGAGAAGAAGAAGAAGAAAAGAAGAAGAAGAAGGAGAAGAAGAAGAAGAAGAAGTAGTGGTAGAAGAAGAAGAAGAAGAAAGAAGAAGAAGAAGAAGAAGAAGAAGAAGAAGAAGAAGAAGAAGAAGAGGAAGAAGAAGAAGAAGAAGAAAAGAAGAAGAAGAAGGAGAAGAAGAAGAAGAAACTGAAAAAGAAGAAGAAGAAGAAGAAAAGAAGAAGAATAATCGAGATTGAATATTCTGTAAGGAGGAGGAGGATAAGGATAAGAAGGAGTAGGAGAAGAAGAAGTCAGAGTAGAGACAGTGACAGGGTAATAATAATAATTGAGATTGAATATTCTGTTAATTAATAACATTTCTGAGTTGTTGAAGAACCATCTGGCAATGTTGCAAAGCTAGAAAAGGATAGTGCTATCTGCATTGTGCAATAATAGACAAGAAAAGCAACATCATTGTCAATTGAATACTGCCATAATAAAGTGGACCTAAAAATAGAAGAAGGATTGGTCATACACGGCTCAGACAAGAAATGGAGAATAACCTCAAATTCCGCGGTCACATAATGAGTCTTTTCGATCATCAGTATTAGTATTGCGTCATCATATAAATCACTAGAATGGGATTGAAAGAAGTTGGTCAACTTGAAGAATGATTGATGTGAAATATTCTAAAGCAGAGCGAAATAATCACAAAATAGTTGATTTGTAGTTGGAGGGATATCACAATATGAGTCACAGATGAGAAGATTAACCAAACATGGACGAAACCTCCAACAGCTGGAAGAAATAAAGTGGTACATTTAAGGAAAATAGCTTCTTCTCAAAAAATGAATGCCAGTTGTACTGGGTGAACCATCAAATGTTTGATCACTTTGAAAGCTCTAAATTAAATTTGTTTGATTTCTTATTGTTGTAGAAGGTGGAAAGCTGCTTCAATTATTCAATCACTACAGAAGATCTGAATAGAATCTGTTAGATTTTATTCTTTCGTACGAGGTGTATAAATGCCTAACTTTTAACAAAGAAGGATTCCTCAACCAATTAAAGTTCATGGTTATTTGAGTCCAAATTTTCAATCCTATACTATTAAACGAGCAACTTCTGTTCATATGTTCAGATGTTTAGATGTTTGGATGTTTGGATGTTTGGATGTTTGGATGTTTAGATGTTTAGATGTTTAGATGTTTGGATGTTTGGATGTTTCTATGTCTATGCATCTCGAGAACGGCTCTAAAGCTGCGTACAGATATACGCGCCTCCAACCCGCATCACGCACGCTCCGCCCTCGTTCCGTCATCGCTCCTCAATCGCTCCGCCCCCACTCTGCTTTCGAACCGATCATGAACGTTACGGGAGATGTTAGCTCTTCTCGCGTTCCACTCTTGCTCCCCGGTCGATCATCAATCGCTCTGCTCGAATGACGTTCGGTTGCGGAGCAGAGCGAAAGTCTGTACGCACCTTAACGATTGTCATGAAATTCAGAACATAGTAGGTTTATAATATAAATATCCGATTGCACTAGGTTTCATCCCTGGGAAAACTCGCTGAAGGACATTAGAAGGATAATTATTATTCATCCTTGTAAAAACAGCTGATAATAATAATTTCGTCGTCTGAGTTGGTGATGGAAGTGAGTGAGCGAGTTCATGTGTGTGGGACTGTGTCAAAATTATGACTCTGTTGAACTTTTGTAATCATTCAATCAGGTACTTAGTGCCGGTCGCAAAAAAGCCAGGTTATTTTAAATCCTAATGAATTCCAGTATATCCTTCTTTTTGGAATGGTCTTCTCTGATTTGGTTCACGTGAAGTTGAACAGGATTAAAATTTAACCGAATTTTGTGCAACTGGGCCTTTGTGAGGGGAATTTTTGCATTCCTCTGGATATTAATCTCAATTGACTGTGATTAGATAAAACATTTCTGTATGAATGTTATTATAATTTCTTCTTTCGTAATAAATTTTTTATGCTTTTGTACTCCAGAGCGAAGCTCGGTCACGGATATTATCAATAATCCATTAACATCAGGACAGTGCAACATTTCACTCATAATCTATTACAATAAACTATTTCAGAAGATGAGGTCATCATCGAATTTGTTTTTCCTCGTTTTTGAGGGTCAGATATAATGAGTGTGAGGTGATTATTTAGAGAGTAGACCTATGCAGACAATATTCTGAATAATTACTAATTCTATTGGGAATCACATTGGAAGGCTCATGTCATCTCAAGACTACATTATCTAAATAAATTCAAATGTCATTCCGAGGTCAAAATAATCATGATAAGTGATATCAATTCTATTGGGATTCGCATGGGGAGGCTCATGTCATCACAATAAGCCTACATTATCTGAATGAATTCCAAAGTCATTCTAAGGTCAAAATAATCATTATAAGTGGATTAATAGCTAAAGACAAAGAGAGTATGACAAGTGGGAAAAAGAAGGTCGAGAAGGAGGGGTTATTGGAGGAAGATGATGAAGAGGAGGGGTGGGAGAAAAGGAAAAAAATATTATTACCTTATAATTTCATCTTTCAATGTTATCACATAAGTGTCATTTGCATTGTGAATAAATAAATAAATAAATGGAGGTACAACCAATCAGACTTGTTTCAGTTCTCAAGCAATACAAGAATAACATTATATATAAAGCATATATTGATAATGTTCTAGCAGAATTTCTTTTCAAGTGATGCGGTTCTTTCACAATATTCATTTTCACCAGGCTCTTTCTTCATTAATGAGTCAGTTATATAAATATATTCATTGATCAGCTGGAATGACATGTCATCATATTATCAAGGACAGTCTTTGTGATATCTTCAAAACAGTGTCAGCTGATATAATTTGAAGGGGAAAAACTGCAGTGACTCTTCAATACAAAACACAAATCAGAAGTCTGCTAGATGATAAATCACTTACTATTCTATTTCCTATGCACTCCTAGTGTTATTCTCCTTCATCCTCAGAAAGTATGAAGAAGTAAGTTAATTTCGATAGCAAACGTCACCAGACCTGAATGATGATTGAAAGGAAATGGTATTTGTTGACAATTTGGAGTTGATTCATGGAAGCAATCGAGAGTAATCGTCGAACAAACTCATGAACAAACAACCCCATAAACGTACAAGGACTGGAGGATCCAGTTGTCAGTTAGAACTCAATACACTCGGTCAATAAAAATGTAGGAGATACCACTAACCAATGAGATAGAAAGAGTCCTTTGTCATGACTCCAACCAATAGGAATTGAGTTATGCAGAATTGAACCAATCACATGCTAACCAATGAGAAAGTAGCAAATTCTTTGTAATGGAGGAAATACTGTAGTGGGATCAATTCGTCAAGGTTTAGTTTTTCTAATTTTTAGTGTATCACTTCCAATACTAATAGTATAGTTGGAAAATACGTAAAGTTTTCATTTTCAGGTTGCACTCTCGATGAACAACCATCCACCTATGAAGTTATCCCAATGATATTATTATAATGGGCTTCTTCAGGAGTGATATTGATGAGATAATCAAGAATCACTTAGTCTCATATCTTCAAAAAATAGTTTTTATTGTTCACTCTTTACAATAAAATGTGAAGAGATACTGAATGAATCGACTTTAAATTGTCTAGTTTAGGAGAGATATTGATGAGAGAATTAAGAATCACGTAGTCTCATATCTTCAAAAAATAGTTTTTATTGTTTACTCTTTACAATTGAATGTGGAGGAACACTGAATAAAAGGACTTCATATTGTCACAAGCACAGTCTAGTTTACTTTACATAAATAGTTTCTCTAGTTCAATATAGGAATTGATGATGATGTAACAACTGGAACTAATTTCCCGAAAATTTTTAATGAATAGGTAGTTTTGACAATTTTTCCAAGTTATTTTGTTCAAAATATGAATAACTACCAGAGTATCATCTTTACTAGGTTACAAACCAGAAATAACAAAAAAAATTATGATATAAAAATAATCTTCATTAGATGATTGATATTTTATATGTTTTTCATATCTTTACAACTTGAACTAGTTTCCCTAAAATGTTGAAATGAATGACTGACTAGTTTTGACAATTCCAAGTTAGGTAGTTTTCTTTAATCTATGGATAACTATTATAATATATCATCTTCTCTAGGTTAAAAACTTGAAATAACAAAAATATGATGATACAGTAATCTTCATTAGATGATTACAATTTCATATGTTTTTTATATTCTAATTGGGTACTATTGAATAGGACTAGGAGAGATATTACACACAGTTACATAAAATTCCACAAAAGAGAGAATAATCAAGTAAAATAATTATAACAAACATGAATATTACATAATAGAATGAATAATTAATAATTTATTGATTCATAATCAATATGAGTCATAATATTTCCAAAATCAATAGAGGTTTTTCTATATTTATAGGACTAGAAGGATATAATTACATAAACTCCATGAGATTTTCCATTCATTGATCTACAATGGCACTCAGTTCAATCAAGTAGGCTACTGGGATAGATTCTTTATTGACTTTGGCAAATTTTGAAAGTGTCAATAAATTGACTACTTACGTTATGTGCCTGAGAGACTAGAAATAAGAACCTCACATTACAATATAATGATATATGATAATTAATCATTGTCTATTCATGGCATGTGCCTATTAATATGTGCCAGTTTAAATTCCGGCCATGCTTTTCAATATTAGGTAAGTACATTCGTGCCTTAGTAGGACTGAAAAGGTATATATTTCACAAAATGTATACAAATTGATAATATGATTGTGATGATAAAACAGCTGTAATATTTATAATCTGTTATCTCTGTTACTAAGACACATATTTAATGTCGAATAAAGCTCGTGTTGAGTCCAATTCTATTACAATTTATTCGACATTAAATATAAAAATAAATGGGTCCGAAAAGAAAAACGAGTAAACGTCAAGATTTAGTCAGTGAAGGAGAAAACGATTCGCAAAACCAAATGCTTGGAAAAATACTGAAACCAACAGTTTTATCGATTGACCAAGATTCAGATGAAGCACCGAAAACGTGGAGACATTGGAAGGTAACATTTTTAAACTTCTTAAAAAACAGTTCAATCCCGAAAAAGGATGAATTGAATGTTTTGATCAATTATGTGTCACCGAATATTTTTGAAAGTATTTGCAATTGTATATCATTTGAAGAAGCTATAACAACTCTTGAAGAAAACTTTATAAAACCTCAAAATGTAGTACATGCACGTTACTGCTTATCTAAAGCAAAACAACCCATGGAGAATCAATTGATCAATTCTATAATAAACTAAAACGGCTAAGTTTACCATGTAACTTTCAAGCAGTCACGGCTGACGATAACAAAAGTGAATATATCCGAGACGCGTTCATCTCCGGATTAGAATCATCGAGAATCAGACAACATCTTTTCGAAATGAAATCGCTAACTTTGCAAGACGCTATCTCACAAGCACGAATGTTAGAGAATGCTGAAAACATTGCTAAAGAATACGGAACCAGTTCAGAATATTTTAACACAGTCCTAGCAAACGAGAATAAAAATACCGAGAAAACGACTTTAGTCCGTAATTCTTACCAAAAGAAGATTCAATGCAAATTTTGTGGCTATAATAATCATACTGATAATAGCCAATGCCCAGCAAAAGGACAACCATGCCTAACTTGTAATCGAATAGGCCATTTTTCAAAAGTATGCAGAGCACGAAACGATAAAAAAAACCAAATGGTATCTGCCACAGTAATTTCAGCAGCAAATACCAGCACTGACCTCTCAAAATGTCTTGTTCCTATACGTGTTAATGGAATAGATACATTGGCACTATTAGACACTGGGAGCACAGCAAGTTTTATAGATAAGAAACTAGTAGTACAATCGAAGATGAAAACTATGCCATATTCCAATTTGATTACATTTGCCTCAAGTGCCTGCAACACTAAAACAACTGAGTGCGCTTTGAGTGAAATATATTTCCAGAACGAAGAATATAATGATTTTCCTTTGATCGTATTGAACAAATGTTGCGCTAGTGTAATTTTGGGACACGATTTTCTAAAGAACTTTTCATCCATCACTTTTGATTTCGGTGGATCTAAAGCAGCACTACAACTGAATGAAGACAATGACGCAAGAAGGCCTACTTATGAAATCAAAAAGTGTGCTCTAGCCCAAGCTACAGTAGAACCGGTCTCATTGTTTCGTGATCTTCAACCGGACTATCGGCCTATAATAACTAAATCGAGACGACATTCAGAAGAGGATTACTTGTTTATGATGAATGAAGTCAAACGGCTTAAAGATGCTGATATTATAGAAAATAGTCATTCTTCTTGGAGAGCTCAAGCATTTGTTACTTCAAGAGAGAACCAAAAGAAACGTATGGTGATTGACTATTCACAGACCATCAACAAATTCACGAATTTGGATGCCTATCCACTACCACTAATGGAAGAATTAGTCAATAAGGTAGCGCAATATAAAATATTCTCATCTATTGACCTGAAATCTGCCTATCACCAGATACCAATCTTGCCTGAGGAAAGGCATTTCACCGCATTTGAAGTTGGAAAAGAGAATATACCAGCAGATACACTATCAAGAGTCTGTGCCACTGTTGGATGCCATACAGATATAAAGAAACTGATAAAAATTCATGAGGACCTGTGTCACCCAGGAGTTACTCGACTCCATCATTGGACCAAAACAAAGAACTTACCATATTCAATAGATGATGTAAAAGAAGTATGTTCCAAATGTATTACATGTTCTGAAATGAAACCACGCTATGCCAAAGGAACTGGCCGCCTTATCAAAGCAACTCGACCATTTGAACGTCTTATATGGATTTCAAAGGCCCACTACAATCAAGTTCAAGGAACAAGTATATTTTAGTTCTTATAGACGAATATTCCAGATTCCCATTTGCCTTCCCCTGTCCTGACATGACTACTAATACAGTAATAAAACACCTTACATCACTATTCTCTCTTTTTGGTGTACCGTCTTACATACATTCCGATAGAGGAACATCGTTTATGTCATCAGCTTTGAAAAATTTCCTACTATCAAAAGGAATTGCCAGCAGCAGAACATCGCCCTATAATCCAGCCGGTAATGGGCAAGTCGAACGGTACAATGGAGTTATATGGAAAAGTGTGATGCTAGCCCTAAAATCGAGAGGTTTGAACAACAGTCACTGGGAACAAGTTCTCCCCGATGCCCTTAATTCTATTCGTTCCCTATTATGCACAAGCACCAACTGCACACCACATGAGCGGATGTTTTTACATGCAAGAACTCAAGTAATGGAAAACCATTACCAACCTGGCTATTGACACCTGGACCAGTATGGTTGAAGAAGATGACAAAAAAACTCAAAACAAGAATCGCAAGTTGAAAAAGTTGAATTAATCGAGAGTAACCCTGAATATGCGTTTGTTCGCCACAACGACGGCAGAGAATCGACAGTCTCACTTCGCCAGCTCGCCCCATACCCCACGAGTGCCGATTGATATTAAGGGGGGAAGATTGTGATGATAAAACAGCTGTAATATTTATAATCTGTTATCTCTGTTACTAAGACACATATTTAATGTCGAATAAAGCTCGTGTTGAGTCCAATTCTATTACAATGATACAACTATAATTGATCAATAAATTGATCAGATAAGACAGGAGAAATTAAAGCTAAAGTAAGGATAAAATTGCACACTCATATGACAGTTTTGACTAGAAATTTTTTACAAATTGAAAGAAAAACCAAATAGCCTGGGCTGTATTATTCATAAATGATTCACGAGAGCCTTCGCAGTCAAGGAAACTTTGGTTACTAAGGGTGGCCACTGATGACTTGTGTGTTAAACATGTGTGTACACACAAGCTCATAATGCATGTTGTAACGTCACAAAAATTCTTT